>NC_133503.1:116635000-116752500 GCF_049354715.1 Callithrix jacchus | reverse complement strand
ATGGTTAAATGAATGCCATGTTATTATCTACCACACATATAGAACAAAATAAAAAAGTAGAATGAATTTCACATGCTATTTGCCACTACAGAACTATCATTCAGTTATTCAAAATGCTCTTTTAAACAATGTAGTAAGTGATTATAATAATTAGGTAGGCACTAGGACTAAAACAAAGTATGTAATGAATACTTATTAAAGAAAATATAACATTATGTCATATCCACTGTCTGGTCCTATTTTCTTTATATAACATATTTCAAAAACGAGATGCCATTTAGCCAAAGGTGACTATATAAAATTATTTTTTTACATAACAAGAAGAAAATCTCTAAACCAGCAAATCATAAAAATTGTATCACATAGTTTGGGCCATTTTCAGTCAACTGTCCTCTTTCAATCACAGTGTAGCACATTGTCCCTGTAAAACTTACAGACACTATCATCAGAGCTGTTCTCTAAGATTCTTACTCCTAATAGGTATTCCACAAACTTTTTTCAAAATTGGCGGAACAATGCATAGAGAAACACTCAACAGTATATATTCTGTGCAGATTCATATCCATGCTGCTGTGCTGCCAATTTTTAAAAATGTACTCAATTAGCTAAATTATTTTTATAGACTATTTTAAAATACATCTGTTGTGTAAAGTTTAAGTACATCCTTTAAATACATATCTTACGCTGTCATGCATATGTCTGTTTAAATGTCATTAATCTTTATGAATACAATTACAAACATAATTTACTAATTTATCTCTATAATTACATTTATAATTAGAACACAATAGATGTGTGTGTATTTACATAGAGAACTAAGTTAGGAATTGTCTAAAGCAAGCAGGGCTTTCTTAGCACCATGTTTAATTCTTATTAACCCTAATGCCTCTGCTATTTCTTTGTTGTTTTTTTTTTAATATTTAAAAAAAAGAGAAGTGCCCAAACATTTCTGAGCTTCCAGTAATGTATTAAAATGTCTCTCAGCTTCTCTGTACACAGTGAAATGCCTGCTGAATGCAAAGTGAAGGAGGATGAATTTCTCCAGGTTCTGTATGTCTGATCTCTCAAAACCTTCAAAATCTATCCTTGATCTCAGCAAACACAGCAGAGTACAATGTTATTTATGCATTCATTTATCTTTTCATCAAGGGTGGCTTATGTGGTCTTTACTGACTTTGGTTTCTCATCATCATCGCAGATCAGCATCTGCATTGTGTGCACTTGTAACAGGGATAATGGATCTCACTTACAATACCTACAAACTCAGCTGAGAGCCGTGCAAAGCAAATGGCCATAAATGCACCCATCCTGGCCCAAGTCCTGATGAATAAAAATGAAGATCTTGTCAAATAATAAAGTGACAGGTTAATTTACAGCATGGAATAGTGTGAACAGGGAAAGCACTGCTTTTCCAATCTGTATGAACGGTGCCACCTATCTGCAGATTAGCAGAAAGCTTCAGAAACACTGATTCAGAAATCAGGATAAATACATGTGATGCTGCTTAGTTTCGTAAATATCACAGGAATGGAATTAATAATAAAGGCAAATGCAAGATTAGACACACACAGTTGCTTTCCAACCAAAAAAACAAGATTCTCAACAAAGGGCTGCTGTATCAAACAGTAATAAAGAGCCTCAAGCAGTTGTCTGTGCTCATGCCAGTTTTCATGCTTTAATTCAGCTGCCCTGTGGTTCTTAGCTTCGACATTGAGATCTGCACGGCCACCAGAGATAATTATTTCAACCTTCAGGCCATCAGGCGTTCATTTTTGATCATGGATATGTAAGAGATGTTTTCTGCTTTCCAAGTCTTCCAAGTGGATATCAATAGAAGGGTAAAATAAGGAAAAGCAGTAAGAATTTGAAAAAAAAACTTGAATACTCTGCGTTATAGAAATGTGATTTGCCCTATCAATTATTGTAAATATTTCAGTTTACCTGTTAGCTATTTAGAAGTTTCAGTCGGTACACATTTTAAATTAGATTTACTGCCACTAGTACTCCAACTCCAAAGGCATAAAATTTGTTTAAATATTTACATTAGAATTCATACTTTGCATATTTTAATGGAAGCACAAAGCCATTATAGCACAAAATCCATAAACTGACTTTTTAAGTTAAATTTTTATATCACATCATAATGTGCTTTTATGCAAAACTCCAATATATCATTCACTGAAATATCTAATTAGTGGTCACAGAAATCATGAACAAAGTAGTATGATAAATCTCTAAAGTGTAGGAGATTACATTTCTCTGTGAAATGGAGAAAGTACTAGTTTCCATAAAATTTGGTGTAAATATTTAAATCATTCTATTCACACTATATAGTAATAAAATTTAAAATACATAAACCACTCTTAATTTTAAAAGGACATAGTTTTTACTTTAAAATTAACAAAATAACAGTAGAGTTTTAAATATTTAATTTATACCAAGTAGAAAAAAAAACCACTTATAAATGGTCACAAAATGTAATTAGCAAACACAAAATAGAATTCATCAAAAATTTTCTCAACCTTTTTATAAAGAAAAAATGTTTAAAATACTTAAAGAAAAAGCCATAAGAAATCTATGTTTAAGATATTTATTTAAATGGGTGACTGGAAAAGACATAATTAAGGCTGCCCTAACAATAGTTGTCCTTTACTTCAAATAAAAAATCCACTGTCATAACTATCAAGTTGGAAGCAAAAGAGATACCACAGATTGAGCATCCCTAATCCAAAAACCTGAAATCTGAAATGCTCCAAAATCCTAAACTTTTTGAGTACTGATATGACAGATTTTTGTGGACTGCACAATTCCACAGGGGCAGAATACCACACCTGACTTCACATGACGGGTCATAGTCCAAACTTTATTTCATGTACAAAATTACTAAAACCATTGCATAAAGTCACCTTCAGGCCACATGTATAAGGTGTATATGAAATGTAAATGAATTTTGGGTTTAGACTTGGGTCCCATCCCCAAGAAAACTCATTATGGATCTGCAAATACTGCAAAATCTGAAATAACCTGAAATCCAAAACACTTCTGGTACTAAGCATTCTGGATAAGAGACACTCAACCTGTAACACATTAGATAAATGCTAAGTCTAATAACAACACTAATAATTTCTTTTTAAGAAAGGTAATTCAAGTCAAGAGAAAAGAAAACAAAATTAACCAGTATATCAATGACTAAAATGAGTTTCAATTCTACCATTTCCTTCAAATGTAAAATCTCAACTATTTATCGTTTACAATACAAAACGAGACATGAGCTCAAGGGTTAATATTGTTTGCAAGTTTTTGCAACTACTGTGACATATGTTCACTTTTTCCTTCTTAAATTGAATATTACAATAAATGATTAAAAATACATTAACGTTTTCCTTAGAAAGTATAAACTTCCATATTCTGCACAACACTAATTAAATCAAATTCCAAGAAGTGATTAGAGCATTAGATTTTCAATCTACCAGCACCTGCATACTTTAAAGCTTTTTCCATCTTATACCAAGTTCCTAATACACAAAAGCAAAGTACAGATTGGAACATAAATGGTAGGGTAATTTCGTGTATAATAACTAAACAAAAAGTTATAATCTTCATTAAACTACCTGACATGTTTTTTGTGACCCCAAACTTCCCAAATATAGAAGCTACAACATAAAGACTTATTTATTAATCAAGTTACTTTGTATTAAAATGTGTTTCCTTAAGCTATTTATAGACAAGGTGTGTGGTCTTTCTAAAGTGGGATCTCAACACGGTATAAAATTTATAAAGTCCTCATATAAGCAAAGAGGACTAAAACATAAAAATTTATGGAAAGCTTGTAGGAGAAAATACAATTGCACTTTTGATTTTCTTACTTCTACCTCTTTCCCTATTTAAAAGAATAACTGATGCTCCCAATACATTAGCAAAAAGGCCAAAGAGTCTGTGGTCATTGCCAAAGTACTTTAATTGCACGCAGGTTTAAGTTTAAAAAGCAGTTTAAAATTTCTAAAAATCCACTCTAAGGATGGCAAACTGGCATAGATGAAAATAAGATTAATTATATATTCTAATGTAATAATAGCTCTATTTTATTCAAAGGAAAAGGAATTCTGTACTAATTCTGTAGAGACCCTTTATTGAGGTACTACCAAATCCTAATGCCAAAAATATTTGGGGGAAAAACTACTTGCTTTTCTTTTTCTTTTTTTTTACTTTGTTCTTCTAAATTCATGTTGAAATCCTAGGTTTTCTGTATATACTACCACTTTTCAGATTTGCTTACCTACCCTAGGAATTCAAACATCTTAATTATAGGGTCAAAGAAAAAGGACAATACAAAATGTATAAGCAAATGACTGGCTTGAGGAAGGTCTCAGAGGGTACCAGAAATGTTTAGAATCTCCATCTTTGTAACTTCAGACTGTAAAATACCATCTCTTCACCATTTCTAATCCACTGCTGTACCACGTTCCCAGATAAAGTTAATGTGCAAGTCCCAGGTCATTCTAGCAGTTAGGAAGCTTCAGTGATCTGAAACACTGCTTTAGAATCTATGTCCTCCAAAGATGAACAACCATCTTCCCCTTCCTACCCCTGACAATGTTAAAGATGCTCATCATAAGATGAATATTAGTATGCCCAAAATTAGACATACTATTTCTTATAATCTGAGTATATACTTTCTCTTAACTTGAGTATATTCTTTTAGATACTTCTGTTTTCTTCATCATTGTCTTTTATGCATGATCTTCATGGATTTTCCTTCCTATCTTTTTTTTTTTTTTTGGTCTGTGTAAATTATTTAACAGTTAACATTCAAACCTTAGGTATGACTGTCCATTACCCATCACACAGGTGGCATACACTTAAGGTACTCTCCTGCTCCTCACCTGCACCTTTCTTTCTGTAGCTTCTTTTGTTTGATGTACTCTTACCATTATTATCTTTCATTCTCATCCTTCCCTCTCATTTTTCTGAGGCTTAAGTTTGGGTTGTGGCAGCTCTTAGCAGTGATAAACCTCTTTAGTGATATACAGAGTGAAAACGACCAATTGTCCATGTATGTACACTAAATAAAGCTCTAAATCAAGCAAATTGCTAAGTAAACGATATTTATTGGGTTGCCTTTCTTCTGAGTCAATATGGGAACTATTCTCTTATGTGTTTCATGTGGTCTTCCAAGAAGATCCTAAGATGCGTGTTCATCTTTGGAAGACATAGATTCTAAATTTTAACCACACATATACACAAAAAATGTTATAATTGGCTTGAGGAAGGTCTGAAATCCAATTAGAAAGTACATAATCAACATAGCCATTAGAAAGTTTAATACATTGCTTAAGAATGAAAAAGTGTAAATAATAACAAGAGCTAGCACTTAATGATTGCTTACTATGTGACATGTGTATACTATGTGACATGTGCATGAAGCCCGTCACATGTATCATCTCAATTAATCATTCCTAAAACCCTGGAAGACAGATACTGTTGATATCCTTATCTTATGGCTAACACAGTAAATAAAATCATAGAAATGGGATTAGAGTCTAGTTGGACTCTAGAGCTCAGACCATTGACCAATATAATATGCTATATAACGTTTATTAGTTTTAGCTTATGGCAAATGGTTCCTAATTTTAATTATGATGATATGATGTTGCTTTTGAATTATTAAGCGACAAAAATCAAGATTCTATAGCACATACACATAGTCGGCACTTCTGGCATTAGCTCTGTAATGACCATATGTCACCCCTAGGGGTCAGATATATTTTAAAAGGTGAAATTAGAAACATTTGGTATCCATCAGCTAAAGAGCGGCTCATCTACCTACAAACTCTGTCACATCGCTAAATGACAGCTTAGAGCAAGTACATATGCATGATGTGTTTCAGGTCGTCTTCTAAGAAGATCCTAAAATAAGATCCCTAAAATAGGAAAATCTTGTCTGTAAAAGTTCTTTCTGGTTCTGGTGATCAAGTCTCACTATAGACTAATGAAAGAAAAAAGCAGTAAACATATAGACTTGAAAAAAAATGTCTTGACTATGTTATCATTTTCTTGAGTTGAATTTAAAAGTGGTTATTACAGGCAGAACAAGATTTTTTGCTTTTAGTTCGGAATTGAAGAAAGTAGCAAAAAGTGAAGGACATAATAGAGGAATAGGAGTGTCCTGATCAACTTCAGAAATTTCTATAAAGTTACTTAAGAGATCGGGACAGTGTTCTTTTACAGTTAAACTGTGAGTACATAGAGTATGTCCTTATTGATAAGTGATTAGGATAGTTTAATCATATGATTGTTACCAGGTTTAATAGAAAAAGTCAGTTAAATGTCACATAGTAGATTATGCCATTAGTAATAGTTTTAATGACATGCATATAATTCTTGACTTGTACTTATTGGTGCCTATGGAGTACTTGAAAACAACAAAACTATTTTGGAATAAAAGTAAATATTAACACAAACATTTTTCTATATTCAAAAAATGTTTAGATATACTAATTGGCTCTAACAGAAAGAAACCATTGAAGTGAGAATAGAAATAATGACAAAGGCATAATGTGATTACTTCAGTGAATGCTATGTGGCTGATGATATATATTTAGTGATTAAAAAAAAACGAAACAAATATGAACTCTTCCAGGGATCCATAAATCACTTAATCAAGTAGTTTTTGAATTGCTACTATATGTAGAACATGGCATTAAGCTTGAAAGTAACATGAATACTTTTTCAAAGAGTATTATTTTGAAAAATAAAAAATACTATTTTGGGTCTTTTTTTATTTTGAGGAAGGCACTTTGTTCAAATCCTATCTAATACAGTCATAAGGTTAGAAAAAAGTAAACAACAAAGTAAATTCCACACTTAAAGATAAGAATGTTATATATAGGCCGGGAGGGGTGGCTCACACCTGTAATTCCAGCACTTTGGGAGGCTGAGGCAGGTGAATCACAAGGTTAGAAGTTTGAGACCAGTCTGACCAACATGGTGAAACTCTGTCTCTATTAAAAATGCAAAAATTAGCTGGGTGTGTTTGTGTGCACCTGTAATCCCAGTACTCAGGAGGCTGAGACAGGAGAATTGCTTGAAGCTGGGAGGTGGAGGTTGCAGTGAACCGAGATCACGCCACTGCACTCCAGCCTAGGAGACAGAGCAAGACTGCATCTTAAAAAACAAACAAAAGAATGTAATATATGATTCTACTATAAGATAAATAAATGGTACAGTATCTAGTGGGTTTGAAGGTCAGATAACAAATCCTGGTAAAACCAGGAGTGTAATAACTTTAAGTATTTTTTTCAGTGGAGAAGTATGGACAAACAATATTCATGTAAACTTACCAGCCATAAAACTGAAATAAACCAGTAAAAATGAAGAAGCAAAACTGAGCAATAGTATATAAAATTAAATTTATATCTTTAAGAGTTGGCTTTAATTGTGAAGTTCTGGGATTAACTGCCTTACTTTAGGAAGAAATGTCACAATGGTAATGGTAGAATTAATCACATAAACCAAAACTGACCAGCACTCACTGGTCTGAAAACTACTCTTACGGGTTATGCCATATTCCAAAATTTCTGGCATTCTCTCTGTTTAACTTCTCTCCTCACTTTATTGCTTTAGTAGATCTGGTTCCTTCTCCACTCTTCCTCTAACCTAATACAAGAGAACTGGGCTGTGCTCACTGAGAGGTAAAAGCATAGTAACTGCTAGCCAACCTTTTAGAAATCTGGAACCACATTTGAACAGACAGTAATCATTCCCTTTTGTTTAAGTTCTGAGTTTGTAATAAGCAGGAATAAAATTTTTAAAAATAATATGCAGTCAAAAAGAAAAGGTGAGATTTTGGAAACCTGATATAATGGCAAGATTGAATCTACAAAGTAGAGGAGGCGATAAGGAAAAACATCCATCTTCTTCAGGGAAACCTGAGAATGCATACATAGAAGGAAGGGGTACACAGGTAGATATACCAAAATCAGCATATGGCTGAACAGAAGGGTAGCTCAGGAAAATCAGTGTATGACCTAATTTTCTTCAAGCTAATAAACTCCACTAATAGTCATTATTTTAGTTGTCCAGTTGTTATGCCACTTATACTATAAGGGCCTATATTACAGATATAAATATTCACTTACAAAAATTCTATACCACCTCAAAAACTCTGAAAGATGTTTATAAACTTTTCACTTGCAATAATCCTTCAGAAGTTCAAAGGCATTGCCTATGACCAGACTGTCTAGTTCTTTCGTTACTTGCTCAAGCATGAATGTGTATAATATAAAGAATACAAGAGACAGTCATTGGACTGATAGTTGGAAGATGAGTAGAGTATCTTTAATTCTAACATGATCAATGTAAAAGGGAGTAGCTTACAGCCTTAGACACATTTTACATTTCTATAAATAGGTCGACATGCTTAATAGTTCCCAGTGAGAAAGACTTTTGACAGTAACAAGATTGGGATGAACATATGAAAGATGATGGTTCCTGAAAGTTGAATTATACTCAGAATAACAAAAAACAGGGAAAATTAACAAAATTAGTTAAGTGTTTTAACTCCTAATATGTGTGAACCTAGAACATATCTAGAAAAGCAGCTCATCTGGAATTATTTCATGGAAAGGAAAAATGGCAATCTTCACAACTTCAAATGTAGTAGATAAGATATATAAGAGTCATGTATTTATTATCATACAATAATAATATCTATTAGGGGTTCAATAAAACGGTAATTTGTTGGTTTTTAGATCTTTCTATTTTCTACAAATAAAGGAAAATTATAAATAAATCTCCATCAAAATCATTCCTATAAACCATACACATAATTACTATAGTAAAATAGAAAGGCTACCCTAAATGTTATTCAGTTTTTAATTCATATAAAGTCATACTAGTAACAGTTGTCTGCTTAAAAACATTACCATTATAAAGAAATATTTTAGCCATATATTTGCTATCTAGCTGGGAATCAGTAAAAAAGTGAATAGTAAGTATGTAGATTATTTGTTCTACTCTATAAAGAGTAAATAAAGCAGCCAGGGCTTGAGATAGGGTACAAAGAACGTTTCCATGGTTACATGCTTTCCCATATCAAATTAGAGCAGAATTTGTGTACAAGAGGTTTGTTGACAGCCTACATAGGCCATAAAAAGAATAGAAGGCTAGGAGTTTGAAATCTAAATATATTCTGTAAAGTCTGTTGAGAGAAAGTTGGGTGAAGAAAGCAGCATCGGGAGAGTAGCAGATTAGTTAAGAGTATCAGATGTCATTTCGTGAAAAGATAATTTTTCTTTTAGATGTGGCTCGTAAAATTCTCTCCAAATGTATGATTAGCTACTCTTTTCTTCATTTCCACAAAGACA
This sequence comes from Callithrix jacchus, assembly GCF_049354715.1. Classification (NCBI taxonomy): domain Eukaryota; kingdom Metazoa; phylum Chordata; class Mammalia; order Primates; family Cebidae; genus Callithrix; species Callithrix jacchus. Next base: position 116,743,135 of record NC_133503.1, on the reverse strand, counting down.
CCTCAATCTGGTGTCCACCCAAGCTATTAAGAAGAACCATCATTTGGCATGCAGCTAGAAGCATCAGCTTCACCACTTGCCCAATCTTCCAGATGTCACTCCACCATATTCAATCTCAAACATGGGGTCTTCAAAAGGACAGTTAAAGGGATGCTCCCACACAAGTGCTGGCCAAGCAAGACCTCTGTTGTACACCTGTCCCTATTATTTCTGTAGGCCATTTAGTAGGGGTGAATTCTCTCTTCAGTACATGTTGAGATTCAAGTTGGGCTAAACAGTATTGTATAAATTATAACATGGTCAGAGTTATGTCCAAAGCAACTCCTGGCAATTTTGACAAAGAGAGGTGTTCCCGCATGCTTAAATGTTTCTTTATACAAAAGCAAATGTATCTGGACATTTGAGTAATTTCCTATTTTGTGAACAAGTGCATAAAGGATTGAGATATTTTACTTGGGCAAAATATCTCCTGTATTTTGACTACATACAATTGGGAATGAGATATTGTTATATGATTACTAGACAAAAAACTTTTCTACTAAAACTGCTAGTGTACCTAAGACTCTCTTCTAATATTTTCAGACATCTGTAATAATAACAACAAAGTGAAATAATTCTTAAGTATTTAAAATGATTGAAGTTTATAAGAGCTAAAGTCATATACATGTAAAAACACATAACTCATGAAGGACAGAAAACCAAATACATACTCTCACAAGCTGGACCTGCTAAAATTAACTAGTTTCTCTGCCATGTATTTTTCAGTAAATATGGTAGTCAATAACATTTCAGTCTTTCGTATCTACCAAAAGCTATACAGAATGAATGAGAACTAATTATAATATACAGCATAATGATACAAAGGATCATAATATACAAGTGAACAAATCAGCCATCAATCATTAAACTGAAAATCTATATCTCTCTCTCTCTCTCTCTCTCTGTGTGTGTGTGTGTGTGTGTGTGTGTGTGTGTGTGTGTAGTCCTAGCCACAGAGCAGATTTTTAATAGCAATGACCTGACATGAGCTGGTAAATTAGTAAACATTTGATATAATTAGTTCACTGATTTCAAATGAATAAAGTGAAAACAAAAAATAGTGAAGAACATTTAATAGTAAATTATCCTTTCTCAAGCATAATTCACCCTTAGTTTCATCAGCCTGTGGTTTTCCCTGGCTGGCTCTGTAATAAGTGTTCCTAGAAAGAATGATCAGACGTTTGAGGAGGTACAGGCAGAAACAGATTTTTAAAAAAATTCTAACTCATAGCAGAGAATTAACTATTTGTAAGGAAGGAAAGAAAAAAAAACATAGGTGACAGACTACTGTACTACTATGCAGAATAAAGGGAATAGCAGTTGCTAATCATCACATTCATTCATATAGCCGGGCTAACGGCTAATGGTAGGTTGAATTTAGATTATGCCTTTATATCAGGCACTATGCAAGTAATAACTATGCTCCAAAATTGTTGCTCATAACGCAACAATTAAAAGCTGACTACAGCTGACTAAACCTGGAATCTTTTAAGCAGACTAGATTACAAATAAGCCTCTCCTAGAAAAAAGTTAAGGGAAAGTTATATCTTTCTCATGTGATGCTCTTTATTATGGAATATAAAAGAGTTCTGTGTAATGTCTTAGAGTTGTTTCCTTTAAGCCATGTGGAAAACATAGCTACAGTTAAGAAATGACCTCAAATTTGTGAAGATTTAACAGTTAAATGAGACTGCTTAAATTTAAGACCCTATCTCTTTGTGTATAAGTGAAGATCTTACAGTTTACTCTGATTAAGTCTTTAAAATACACGGATCATAAATCATATGTATAGGGTGAACATTTACAAATGCATCGTGCATTGCAGACATTTACAAAAAGATTTAATTGACCACAAATAGAATCTATTCTAATCTAAAATTATCTTTTACCTCAATCCCATTTAGAAATTGGATACCTGAAGTTGCAAAACATAACACCTTTGTTTAGGCATATTTTTAAGAGTTCAAAATCTCTGGATATTAAGAGGAATATCTCATTTATTCAGGTAAACTATTAACCCTTGACAAAATTTTTCCGTTAAAGAGTCAATATCTCAAACAAGTGAGGCACAAATTAGAAGCATAGGCCTAAAAAGGCAAATATATCAGGTAAAAGAATAAAGACTACAGAGGAACAAAACAGTATTTGTCTCCTCAATTCTTGCTCCACATTTAATTTCATGCCATTTTGTACTTTTGCTCTGAAATCTTTACCCAAATTCTGTCCTACAAATGGTCTCTGTCCCAAGTCTATGGGAAGACAAATATTGCTTGAACAGCTTAAATCAAGTACACATTTATTTAGGAGTAAGAAGATATGGTGAATACAGTAGAAAGTCTCTTTATTCCCCAACTTTGGGTGTGTGTATGTATTATCACAATGGCTCCATCATTTAAAACAGATATCGGAAACTGAGGAATTAGAAGACACCCATCAAAAATAACAAGCAGTTAAACAAATAAATTGTTATGATTCCCAATCTTATTAATTCTAGGATGGTAGTGTGGTTTCTAGAGACAAATTAATAATGTCTAAATTTCCTACATGCAAAGACATTCTCTGGTAACTATCAATCGGAAAAAGGAAAGGTAACAACGTTAAAATAAGAATAAAGTAATTTTTTCAGAAAAAAAATCTAAGCATTGCTTAAATAAAATCTCTTCAGGGTTTATAACTATAAAAATTTTAAAACAAGCCTACTCTAGTTAGCTGTACTGTTAAGAGTAATTAAACAAATATGAGATACTAATAAAAAGTGGGCTCTAGACTTGGATATTGTCTCTGTTTGCATATAAGGGGTTCTCTTCTATTTCTTCTAATTCAGGTATTACATTAACATTATTTAAACTTCAATACTTGGCCTAGTAGTACCTAAAAAGCAATACCATTACTTCTTTAAGTTATCTGTTTAAACAAGTTCAATTACCTCTTTCCAGATTTCAATAGAATTATTGGTTATCTTTTGATAAATGGAAGTAACATCTTTTGCAAATAGCCTAAGAATACATATTATATATGTCAATGCTATTTTCTCAATTTAATTCAGGATAAAACAGTACTTTAAATAAACGTATAACTTTGTCAGATGCTATGCCTTAATGCTACTTCAATCATCTGCATTAAAAAGGCCTTTTATAGGCCGGGCGCGGTGGCTCAAGCCTATAATCCCAGAACTTTGGGAGGCGGGTGGATCACAAGGTCAAGAGATTGAGACCATCCTGGTCAACATGGTGAAACCTCGTCTCTACTAAAAAATACAAAAAATTAGCTGGGCATGGTGGCGCATGCCTGTAATCCCAGCTACTCAGGAGGCTGAGGCAGGAGAATTGCCTGAACCCAGGAAGCAGTGGTTGCGGTGAGCCGAGATCGCGCCATTGCACTCCAGCCTGAGCGAAACTTCGTCTCAAAAAAAAAAAAAAAAAAAAAAAAAAAAAAAGGCCTTTTATAACAATGTTTCATTTTCATATTATTTACTAGTAAAAAGGCAATACTAGAATCATTACTGTAAAGATAATCAACCTACCAGGAATGAGCTGACATGGCAAGTCTTTTCTGTTTTACATTTCATATTTACTCTCTTTAAAAGACAGATACATGTTTGTCACTATAATCAAAAGCACAGATTATAAAATCAAAACTAAAATGAAGTATCCCACTTGGCTTTCGACATACATTTTGCATTTCTGTTTCTCCTTCATATTTTTAAACAAATGAATCACCCATGATTTTTTTTGTCAGCATAAAAAGAAGAGCCTATAAGATGGTTGAAAGGGCATGAACTTCATTTGAATTCAGAAGAGTTGGTTTATATTTTCCTCTTGGACATTTACTATTTATAATATCTTGGGCAAATCCCTTAAAATACCCCAAGCCTGAATTTCCATATCTGTATAATGGGGATAATGACAACAACTGCCTTCTCCGCATCAAATAAAAGTGGAAAAATGTACAGCAATTTGTAAAAATACTGAAAAGGGGAGGGCCAGTGGGAGGGGGAGGTGGGGAGGGATAGCCTGGGGAGAAATGCCAAATGTGGGTGAAGGGGAGAAGAAAAGCGAAGCACACTGCCATGTGTGTACCTACGCAACTGTCTTGCATGCTCTGCTCATGTACCCCAAAACCTATAATCCAATAAAAAATTAAAAAAAAAAAAAAAGAATCATTTAGGAGATAAAGTAAAAAAAAAAAAAAAAAAAAAATACTGAGTGTCATAAATATGCTAGTTTTTATCCTAATAAGAGGTCAAATTTTCAAAATGATAGAAAAAAATTCTTAGTATATGCTAATGTTAAGTTAAATGTTAATAAAGACTTACAATTATTTACATGTTCAGTGCATTAAGACTCACTGACATTAGACATGCAATAACTGAAAAAGACAATCTGGTACTCTACTGTCTCCTAACCCCCAAAAAATTCTGCTAAGTTTGCTAATTGATTAAACAAAGCATTTTTAGTAAGCCCGGAATCTGAGCAAAATTTTTGAGGAAAAATGAATCTTCAGTACACAAGGAAAGAAGCTCTATGAAATGCTCTGTCTCCCCAAGTACCTATGCTGCATAATTCTCCCTTGCTGCCCTTGACATTAGTATTAGCAAATACTAACTTTTTATTTCAAAAGATTTTAGGTGCTTACTTTCTTGCTCTCTACATATTTTATATAGATATTTGAGTAGGCATGCACATATGTAAGGGTAACCTCAAATTCAAAGTATGGTTTGGGATGCTACTGTGTATCGTAAAGGCACAGAATCTGCTGCTTAATGTTGACCTGCCAATGATTCTGAGAGTCAGCCAAAGAGTCAGAGTAATAACGTAGGGGTCTTCTGTATGATTCCCTGCTGTGAAATCACTCCTAATGAGACATACTCCACTGAATGATTAATTTTGATTCTGTAACTCATAATATTTTATTAGTTACAGAAATAAAATCCAAGAAATCTGCACACTTTTTAAAAAAGCCTTTAGGATAAAAGAGAAAATTTTACACCATTTCAATCAATCATGCTCAAGGATTCTTATTTTAAGATGTCAACATTTATACTCAGAGCACCATCCCCAAAATATTAATACTAGACTCAACTGTAGTAGCATAATGCCTAAAATACTGTATTTTTTTTCTGAGGTTATCATCTAATAGGACAATGATGGCAACTGGAGCTTTTGCTTTATAAAGATGGAATTCACACTCACAATATCAAAATCATACAAATGAATCATTTGATATTCCCTAGATAAAACAGATTGTTGTTTTCACCAGAATATTATATATAGTTTGAACATGTCAAATCATAATTGTATTAAATTGTTCTTTTAAATTTCTCATTTTATATTTTTACAAGTAAAATTAAAGCTTACTGATTGTGGTGGGGACAAAGATCAGTTTACATTTTCTTTTAATTATATTTCTTCCAAATGGAATGCTAAGGCAGACCTATGTATCATGGCCAATTTTAAATGCATGCTGTAATTTGCTTGTGTTTTAATATTTATATTCAAATTGAAATACTCAAATATTTCTTTAGTAGTATAAGCTTTGGAAAAACACAAAGTTGAGAATACTTTCAGAGAAGGCAAAAATTTGACAATTTCTCTTATTGATAGAGTGTATCATATCAATATTCCAGAAATGCTATATTTTGCTATCACCATCCCTTCAACATAAGAGTTAAAATGCATTATCTAATTTAATGAACCAAAATTTAAAACTACTTCTGTGGATGCCAAAATAATCCTATGCATAGAACAAGCATTCAATAAATGTTCTGATGTATATAAATAAATAAAAAAGAAAATAAAGAACGTTTAAACCACATAAAAAATAGAAAATCAGACTATTATCTAGACACAGAACTTAGCCTAATTATTTTATTTTTACAGTCATTTTCCAAATAAGATATATTAAGCTACAATAAAATATCACTAAAATAACCTTAAAATATATTTTAAATAATACACACAAAATATATTATTATTAAAAGTGTGAGATATAAACATTATTCAAAAATTGAACTTATATTTGACAACTTAATACAATGAAGTCTAATACAAAAGTATTTTGTATTTTATTGATCTCTGAAGCAAATTTGGCCATTTTTCTAAGTATGTTGATTTGAGGTATTGTCTAAAAAGTATTAGATAATACAAACTACACTCTATTTTGTTAGACTTTACTACACTCTATTTTATTAGAATGTAATGATAAAATTTTTTTTACAAGTTCTACAAAGGTTATTTTCAACTGAACACTAATAAGGTAAGGGTATGTTACCTAATAAATCTCAAGTTTCCGTAAAGATAAATGTGAGGTGTTATTTCACTTAAAAGAATCATTTTCAAACTTTACAGAGTAGTCTTTCTAAAAAACAAACTTTCCTCCATGTTTAAAAAAATATAAGAACTATTTTATTAAAAATTAGTAATGAAGAACTTGGGATTTTATCTTCTAAAAATGCTGCTAGAATGAACAAGATGTCTTACATTTCAAACTTAAGAATTTAAAATTTTTTTTCTGACAAAGTAACAAAAGCTTTTTGTAAAGTCCTAATAAAAGAAAGCCACACTAATAGAAAAACTGAAGTATTATCTCTAAATTCCAAACATATTTTAATTATGTAGCAAAACAATTGAATATTAAAATAAATCATTACTTAATGACATATCACAGGAAGTTATTCGCTATGGAAAATATTTAGTGAACCTGCCAATAAGTTTCACTTTCCTAATGTGCCACTTCAGTGGACAATACCAGTTAGTAATTTTAAAGGATAATTAATGTCAAAGTACGTGTAAAAAGTTAACTTTTAAGTAACAGCATCACTGAATAAATGAAATTGAATTGAGATGTATGATGAACTTGTCAATTATTTTTAATTTATGAATGAACCTGAATTAACAAAGGTATAAATGGATAATCTTGAAAAATGAAACAAATGTTATTGATCTCTACAAACTATTATATCTACAGAGTATTAAACTCATGTTCCCTAAAATCAAGCTCTCATGTTCTATCCTAAAATAAACCTTTTTATTTCCCCATGACCATCTCTGCCCCCTGCTGCCCATAAATTAGTTATAGTCTAACATTTAAAAATAGAACTGGTAAGTAAAAATTATAGGAGGTATAATATAAAAATAATTTACTGTTTTCAAAAGCCTAAAATAATTCTCTTGAAAAAAGTAATTTTTCCTATTAAAATTTTAAATTTTTGTTAAAAATGAGTCCACTACCCAAATTAAAATATAGATTAAAGAACAAAACCAATGCAATTCTTTTTCTGCTGCATACTATAATTGTATATAAAAATACTTTTGTCTTAAAAAAAGGCTTTTAAAAATTTTGCCAAGAAAAATAATTATCTATTATTAACAAAATGACTAATTCTTAGCTATACAAATTTAATGTGATAAAAAAGATTGCGTATAAAGAGAGTAAGTATTAACTATATGAATTACGAGAAAATCTGACTGCTTTTAAATATATTCAAATATTTGCAACTACGTTGACATAGCTGTCCACTAATACAGTTGCAGATATTCTATACTAGCCATATATATCACTGACTTCATTCATTATAGATTTATCACAATAAGATTGAATGACAAAACAAAATACAACTTTGTGGCAGATATACAGAGCAGAAAATAAACTGACATATATTGATATACTTATTATTTACAAGTTAGTCTTTACTGACTATTCTCTGATAAAGTACATGGGGGGGCAATTATATAACTATATAATCTTCTTAAGGCCTTGAAAAACACATCTGATACGAAAGAATATAAAGACTAAAATACTGAAGAAAACTATAGATTAATATTTTTTTAAACGCAGTAACATATGTCCTTTTACAATATAATTCTAAAATGTTCAGGAAAAAAATCTCTAATTAAGGTGCTTTAAACAAACATGTAAAAAGTATTTTATTGGGTAAATTACTTAAGTAAAATAAGCATTTTCCAGATTGCTTAGAAAAAAGAATCAAGAAACAAGCTACAAATATTTTAATAATAAATGATTTTAACAATATGTACTATACTGCTTTAGTTTTTTACCAGATATATCTGACCTGATCTGAAATATAACATGATAAATACTGTTCAGCTATAATGCATGTGGTATTGTGACATATAACTAGCACAAAAGCTCTTTCTTAATCAAGCAATTATAATTGTCGAGGCATATGCAAAGAATGAAACCTGAAATACAGTTAACATTTTAAACTACAGGGAAAAAACACATTATTTCATATGCTATGCACTCAAGAAGACACTTATATTGCAATTTTCTTACTGCTATTGTGACAGGGGAAAAAATTCTAATAGCTTCAGAATCATATGTATTCAGCTTTTTTTTGAACATCTATAAAACATAAAAACAGTTTAATGTTCATTTCCTACAAGAATTCACATTCAGAAGAGAGTCATCAAAATTTACTACATGCGAGATAAGTAATACTGACAGTGTTCTCTAGCTTAACATTCCCCCAAATCCTCTCATTGTTGTTTAACATTACTGTATACTGGAAAAGTACATTTCTTTTTGTAACAGTGTGCTGACTTACAGCATTTAGAGCAATATTAAGTTCTCTTTAGGAATACAGAGAACTTTCTAATGCAGTCTGAAAAAATTCAAAGTAGAATCTATATTCCAGAAATTAAGAATCTAGCAGCAATGATACAGGTTTTGAAACTACTGAATTTGAAGGTAGAAAGACTCAGAATCCTATAAACTTAAATTAGACACTTGCCACTGTTTTCTTTTGTAGTAATATATCTGAATATATTTTGTCTAGGTTTCTTTAATTAAAACCACAACCTACTAATATTTGTCTTGGATTATTCTCTTGAGATATTTATATATGCTTTTGTGATACTGACCTCGAGGAAGAAGAAACTTAACAACTAGAAAAAAACTTGAAAGAAGGCTTCTTTGGAAATCTGTGAAGAACTACATAGAATTATTGAATTAAAGCAAGAAGATCATTTCAATGCTTACTGCATTCTGAAACATTTATATCTAGAAAGTAGATGAGACAAAACAGGAAAAGCTTCACCTTTCTACAGTTCATGTTGTTTATGGCATCAGTCACTACACACACACACACACACACTCTCTCTCTCTCTCTCTCTCATAGAAATCACACTCCTAACAATGTTCTTTTTAATCCGTATCTGAGATCTGAATGATTGTATGTTACACTTCTCTTTCTTTGATCTTCCTCAGTACTCAGCTCACTGTTAACTGTCCTGGGTGGTCTCCCATCAGGGCTTAGTGATCAGTGTCCCTCTCTATTGGCTGCCTTCAAGGGATTCCTATCAGCTGTATTCTTGCATGCATCTGACAACTTTATTAGCTCACTCAGATTGTGCTTCAGAACATCTCCATAGCATATATACTCTTTCTCAAACAATCACACTTTTGTAGTTGACTCAGAACAAATAATTATATGAACACTTCAGCTGTTATACTCAATAATAAAGTCGAAATGAAGAGAAATTTCACATTATGTATAAGTCAGAGCTTAGTTTTCATGTTCAGACTAAAAAAATCAATTCTAGATTGATTTTTGTGTATATATCGTTATTGTCAGAGGATTAATTGATGAATTTTTCATTTGATGAGTCAGTTGGAATAAGCTCTGAGGCACTGAGTGAGCAGAATTCTAATTTACTCTGGTTCTTCACACTCTGCAGTAAACTCATCAATTTTGATATTTTATCATAATTTACTTGCTCCCAAAATGTAGAAAATAAGGTTCCAACACAAAATAAAAGGTATTTAGTACTGTGAATATCTTTGTATTTCCAGACTATGTGATTTATGTAATTTGGATTTTGAAAATGGATTTATACCTTTTAAAAGATATTAAACCTCTGTCTGATTCAACCTGTCCATTTTGAGTTTTTGTTTCATTATGATCTAAATCTCTACCATACAGCTAGTTGCTACCCACTTACCTAAAAAAGTTCTGCAAAACAAGTAACACTGCAAAAATACCATATTTATAAGCTGACAGTGTAAAACCACACATTAAAATTACAGAAATTTTATTTTGGTCCCAAAACGGGCATATTCCCATGATAAGCAAAAACATTAAAAATCTTAAATATTTTCAAACAAAAATTAAATGCATTTTATTGACCAAATACCACTTTCTAAAAAATTAAAGTATCATAGTATGCTTTCAAGTGCCTCACAAGAATAAAGACAAGCAAATAATTCTTCATATTTCTTTTTCTTCTTCATATTCCTTACTGAACACAACGTCCTAGAATATAGCTGTGTTTTCCAAATGTAATCTGCCACACCTCTAAGATCTTCTATGCATTTGTTTTTCATGTAAAGTAAGACCATTTTTAAAAAAAGAGACTTAGCATACATTTTAGTTTGGAAAATTTAAGTTAATAAACAACTGTCATACTAACTGTATCAAAGTTCTTTCAAAGACAATTTTCTTCTCCCTCTGGAGTTTGCTTTTAGGTTATTCTTTACAATAACATCTTTACTTTTATTATTTTCTCTGTAGTCTCTTTTTTCTCTGTACTTCTGGTGCTAAGTCCTTGCCTTAATTCTAAGGCTGGTGAGAGCAGATGTGGCATACTACTCTGATCCCCCACACTTAATCTTCCTAAAAAGGTCCCATATGTAGAGTTTCTATAGTCAAAGGGGTTGGAAAAGCCTCCTTCTGTGTTTAAACTAATCAACAAGATTTTCTGTCGGCCAGGAGAAAAGTCAGTTTTGATGCTCAGTCTCCCAGTGCTGTGAACTGTCTTCAGAGAACTATCAGCATCAAGGACAGGGAGCAAGGGGTCATGTTCAACGAAAACTCATATAACCTCCTACTTTCTCTATTCTTGCAAGCTTCCTCTTTTCTACCTCTATGACCTTGTCACTTTCCTTCATTACTTTGTCCTCCTTGGATACTAGAGCCAATAACGATAGCATCTATACAAGAGAATAGCTTGGAGCATGAGCCGAATGGAAAACTGATTTCAAGTCAGTTTTGCTCTGTTTATTGCTTACTTCCTTAGAAAAGAATAAAAGAGGATATAGATTATTTGAGCACTAACAATATCCTAAGTTCAGAACTCTCAAATATCAGACTAAGACGGCATAAGAAAATTCCCAGACAAGACAACTTTAGTGTTTAAGTAATTTTCCTTGGGGTATTTCATCAGCTTAAATACTCACTTTTAAGCCTATGTAACAAACTAAAATTTATGGTTGTGGTTCAATATTAACTTCTACAAATTTTATGCTAAAGCTAAATGTAAAAGAATATTCCTTGAAATTATTATAGTGATTAAATTATTATAAGATTGAATAATTTTAATTTACCAATTTAATGAAAAACTAGTTTAATTAATGATACAATAGAAATGCATGGTTTTTGAGAGAGAAATACCAAACTACACCCTCAAGATCAGTCTAGAGAAAATATTCTCCTTTCTATGACCTAGAACATCCTTCCATGGAAGATTCCCATCAGTACGCTAACAATTCTGCTGATTTAAACTACTCTTCCTACTTAAGATAGTGAACAAAGCAAGTCAAAGTAGACAAACTAAACTCTGAAAAATCTGCTACATCTTATTAGCTGCTGTAAAAGGCATACTTAATGATCAAGTAGGGTTGGGAATCTAACAAGATTTTCCTTGTTAGTAACACTCTGAATTCTGTTACCATGACTAATATACAGCTATGAATACTCCTTATGAAAATAATATTGTGAAGGTAAATAGAAGGACTGGATAATAAGATTCTAAATTTCCCCGTAAGTTATAGTAATCTATGATATAAATGTTTATAAAGTTTAACAATGTTGAAAGCACCAGTGAGAATTGATATTTCTTATTAAGTTATATCCAGTTAAAATTTGAAATATGGTACCCAAAATAGTAACTAGCTCATTCAAAATAAATTGTATTCGTGAGTGCTTGATTAAATAGTGAAAGAGTGAACAAAGTTTGAATTTGAAATTACTTAATTTATTTGAAAATACATTTGGATGGTCTAAGTAAAGCACTTAAATAATTAAACTATTAGAATAAGATACCATATAAGAAATATGTAGAAGTAGAGTAATAAATCATATTTCCTTTTATCTCTAGAATACTAAATAATTTATATCCCAAGTCATGAATAAAATAAATTTCATAATTTTTTACCTAATCTAGATCCGTATAGAAACTCATTGATACAGCAGTGCAGGAGGTATTCTGAATAACTGAGGGTTAACAAGAATAACTTGTGAATAATTGAGGGTTGTTTAGAAGAACTTGTGAAAATCTTTCCTACAATGTAGGAAAATCTTTCCCCTCCCTCATACAATGCTGCTTCGATAATCAGGGTCATCATTACTGAACTTTGAGTAATTTACCCATTATTTTGATGTTACAAACATGAATGGAATGAAGTACTAGACTGAATGTGGTAGAGGAAATGAAATTTGTTTTCTTGATATTTACCTCTTTCCCATAAATATAGAAAGTAGAGGAAAAAAGTAGAAAGATTTCCGTATCACACTACATGGTTACTCTTCTTACTAAATCATTTACTGAATTAGTAACTTTCTACTTTGGTGTTCTCCTGTCTTCCATTACACTGTCTTCCACACTTTATAAATGACCACAAGTTTTTCAGTCGCAGTCAAAGTATCCTTTATTTGTATTGGAAAACCCAATCAATTAGGCTCTTCATTGGCTTGTTTACCATTCTGAGGTAATACTGCCATCTTGTGGACTTAAAAATATTTCTAGTAAAGACCATCAAAGGCAAGTTGCATTTTTCTAACTACAGGCATAAATAGATATTCTGTGTCCTTGCTTTCACTTACTTCTGAGAATAATGCAGTGTAGGACCCTAGAGCATACCAGATAATCAAGATTTTACTCTATGCTGAACAAAGACTTTTATTTCATCATATAATTCATCTATTCATGATCAAATTCTTGGTTGAAGCAAATAATCACGAAGATGTGGTTAACTGGGTCCAAACACAGGTTCATAAAATTTAAAAAGTTTTCATGGATCATGAAGAAATGAAAAAAAAAAAAAAAACTGAAGATGATGTAGTAGCTTTCACACAAATATATAAAACTCAAACAACTGAGAACCACTAATACAGGCAGTGGTTATCGTCTTGAAGAATGAGCTATCTTTATGATTTTATTAACTCTCCTTCCCTCAAATCCTCAATTAATATATATACATTAGGTTTGCCAAGTAAGAACTTTAAAAGAGAATGAAGATGATATGGAAGAAAGATACTTCATGTTGGGTAGCTAGATCATAAAAGGTTTCTACATAGAAGCATTACAGAAGAAAGATTAGGGAAACTAGTGTGATAAGAAAGAGTTCTATCATGACTGGATTATATTTTCATTTAATATTTGTTTGCAATACACATATCTCTTTACCAGGATTCTTAATGTTTCCAAGTACAGGATGTTGGTCTGGGTGCTTTCCATATCACAGTAAAGTTGAAGTAGGGGTGTTATCCCAATTTTGCAGAAAAGAAACGGTTTATCAGTCTTCACTATAGGTAATGACACATACTATTAAAAATAATTTAATTCGCTCTTGCAAGTAAGAGCATTAAATGTTATTATATAAACACACTCTCTTTCTATCATTGTGAATTGTGAGAAAAACTGATAGCACATACGCATGAAAAACAGAGAGAAGCAAACTGTCACCCTGAGGAATTTATAGCTAAGGGCAATAACTAAGTGAGAAACAGAAACTAAGAATTACTATTCAAATGCATTTTGGCATTTAGTTTTATGCCAAACAAAAAGCAAAGCTGCCATCGTCAAGCATACATTTAAAGTATGAAATGTGTATTTATAATGTATTAAAACAGTAATATTATGTATTATCTATGGTCTATCAAGTTCAATAAGACAATTTAAATAGCATTTTCAAATAATGGTATTTATGCTTTAAAAATATGACCTATTTCAAGTGTGATGTTAAACAAAAGTAGAAATACATATTGGGTCAGTCACATTTTGTTCCATCAGTTTGTAATTTCAAGAGTCTCTGTCTTGGCTTCTTCCAGCTCTGAGCATCAGATGGCTTATGTAAATTATTAGCCCCCTTCTCTCAGAAGTCCCTAAACAACATACTTTCCTGACCTCAGTTAGTAACGCATAATAGAGGAAACCTTCCATACATTGGGTGCTTTGTATAAACTCTCTACTCTGAGCAGATCCTAAAGGAACATTAAGTTCAATGAAAGCCTTCACTTTTCTAAACATTCATGTCAGAGGTCTTCCAGGATAAATACAGGTAATAACAAGGACATGTGGCAGCAAATGAAATTTTACAAAAAAAAAAAAAAGTATAAAGAGGAAAAGAAAGCATAGGAATGTTATTGTAAAAAGAAAATAGAGCGATAAGCATTTGGACTATTCCTTTTGTAACATGAATTAAAATAAATAACTGCAGCTTGCAAACATCTTTCCTTTCTTACATTATCTCATTTAATTCTCATTAATCTCAACAAAATAATGACAAATTTATGCATATCATCTTCATTTCCTAATACACCTCAGAGAAGTTAAGTAACCAGCTCTAGGGCACAGTGGCTAGGGCTAGCATTTGAGCTTGGATTTGGTCCAATTCCAAAATTTAACCCCTACTGAGTTCCCCAGTAATAAGTTTGTAGAAGAAAGAAGAGTCCATTTTTAAAATAGTGTATTATTTTAGAATATTTTGGCAAAGTAGATTAGCAAAGGTTTTTTTTTTTTTATTAAATGAAGTGGTAATAAAAGTTTTATTTCATTGTAGAATAAGGTACATAGACCATGATGGGATGTGTAATTTTTAAGATGAAAATTGGAGAACATAGTAACATATCTTAGGCAACTGTGACTGGCAATCATTTTATCACCCAACTGGTGGTTAGCTTTGTAAGTTCAGGTTATAAATTTGAACATTAGTATAATTTCTAGTCTTTGCCAATCTTTTGAAATTTACCCAGCTCAGAGCACTCCAATTTCTATTAGGTATCTCAAACTGCTGGAATAGAAAAGATGAGACATACAAATACTTCTCATCCTTTTCCTCCTTTTTACTTGTAAGCAAGTGGGAGGGAGAAAGTAAAGACTACTGTCTCTTTCAAATGAAATTTTTTTAGCAAGTTAAATAAAAGTTTACTGAAACTTCTTTACTTAGACTACTCCTTCTAGACAAAGGCAAAGTCTTATATTGAATGTTTTCACAAATTGATTATGAGCTTATTTTTCATACACCTAAATCTCTAAAAAGTGTATATTTGCTTCATTTTTTCCCTTGACACTTTATAGAAAAAAAATTTCTATATATGAATTATAGTATATGATCTGTAATACATCAGGTCAATTAGAATTTTAAAAATCCACAGAATTCTCTGTTGTTTTATTGAAGAATAAAATAAACCACTATAGTATAGACTGCTTTCAGGTTCATCTCTGTGTGAGCAGTTGTCTCTTCGTAGGTCCCGGCACATTGTTTGCATAGTTAGACAGAGTAGTAATAAAGACTGAGTGCTGACTCTGTGCCAAGTGTGTCTTAAATTATTTACATGGATTATCTCACATAACTTCATAATGAGACTGAGAGCTCATACTGCTGCCATCTTCCCTTATCAAATGAGGACACAGGCTTAGCTGGATTAACGTAAACCATAATTTTGTGTGATGGAGTAAGATAAACATACAGTTGACCCTTGAACAGTATGTGTTTGAACTGTGTAGGTCCACTTATATGCAGACTATTTTCAATAAATACATTCTAAAAATGTAGGGGGACTTGTAACAATTTCAGAAAACTTACAGGTGAACTGCATGGCCTGGAAACATCAAAAAAATTAAGAAAAAGGCATGTCATGAATGCATACAATATACATAGACATCAGGGTAT
The DNA here is from genome assembly GCF_049354715.1 of Callithrix jacchus. NCBI lineage: Eukaryota > Metazoa > Chordata > Mammalia > Primates > Cebidae > Callithrix > Callithrix jacchus. The sequence goes on along the minus strand of NC_133503.1, from coordinate 116,727,184 downwards.
TTGATCATTTACTACCATATAATATTCACAAATATAGAAAGTTAAAATTTATTAAAACTTATGTACACAAACACTTACACACCGTATATGGTACCATTCACAGTTGAAAGAAGCCTAAACAAATGTAAAGATGCAGTATTAAATCCTGACTGCATAAAATTCGCTGCAGTACATACTGTAGTGCTGTAATAATTTCATAGCCATCTCCTTTGCTACTGTGTGCTCAAGTGTTGTGAGTGTCCCCTCAAAATGTCATGTAATGCTAATCATCTCTGTGTGAGCAGTTGTCTCTTCAGTAAATTGCATATCCCAGTAAAAAGTGATTTCTCATTGTTTTTGCATATTTTTCATTGTGTTTAGTGTCATACTGGAAATCCTGAATAACACCACGAGGCTCATGATGTGCCACTAGTGATGCTGCAAGTGCTCCTAAGAAGCAAAGAAAAGTCATAACATTACAAGAAAAAGTTAAAGTGCTTGATATATACCATAGATTGAGGGCTGCAGTTGTGGTTGTCCGTCATTTCAACATAAATGAATTCAGTGTGAAGACCATGTTAAAAAAAAAAAAAGAAAATTAATGAAATTGTAGCTACAGCTATGCCAGCAGGTGCAAAGCCCTTCGCTTTTTGCAAAATTCCTTTTCATCTCATATTGAGAATGCAGCTTTTATGTGAGTGCAGGATTGCTATAAGAAAGACATACCTATAGATTCTTAACGTGTTTTGAGAAAAGTTGAAGTCATTACGTGGCAACTTAAAGTTAAAGGAAGGTGAAAGATTTAAAGCAGAAGAATTTAATGCCAGCAAAGAGTGATTTGATAATTTTAGAGAGAGGTCTGGCTCTATAAATGTCAAGACTAGAGGAGAAGCAACTTCTGCCAACCAAGAGGCAATGGACATGTTTTCAGACGCCATTAAGAAAATCATTGAGAAGAAAGGATATCTGCCTAAACTGTTTTTTTAAATGCAGACAAAAAGTGCCCATTCTGGGGGGAAAAATGCCATAAAAGACATTTATTAGTAAGGAAGAGAAGAGAGCACCAGCATTTAAGGCAGGAAGACATAGGCTAACTCTGTTTTGTGCATATGCATTCAGGTTTATGATTAGGACTGTTTGTATCTTTAAAGCTGCTAACCCTTGAAGAAAAAGATAAACACCAGCTGGCAGTTTTTTGGTTGTACAACAAGAAGTCCTGGAAAATGAAAACACTTTTTCTGGATTGGTTCCATCAATGCTTTGTCCCTTAAGTCAGGAAGTACCTTGCTAGTAACGGACTGCCTTTGACAATTCTTTCGATACTGGACAATATCCCTAGTCATTCACACTCCCATGAGTACAATACTGAAGGTCAAGATGGGTCTACTTAGCCACAAACACAGACTCTAATTCAGTCTCTAGATAGGGGGTCATAAGGACTTTTAAAGATAATTACACACAGTACTTTATAGAAAATATTGTCAATGCCATAGAAGAGAACCCTGATGGAAGATTATGAATGTCTGGAAAGATTACACCAATGAAGATGCCATCCTCGTTACAGAAAGAGCCATGAAAGTCATCAAGCCTGAAACAATGAATTCCTGCTAGAGAAAACTGTGCCCAGATGTTGTGCATGACTTCACAGAACTTATGAAAGAACAATTAGGGAAATAATGAAGGAGACTGTGGATATGGAAAAAAAAGTGAAGAGGTAGTAAAATGTTTCAAGATAAGGATCTCGGAGACATTCAAGAACTAATAGACACTATACCAGAAGAATTAACAGATAACAACTTGGGGCTGGGTGTGATGGCTCACACCTGCAATCCTAGCACTTTGGGAGACTAAGGCAGGCAGATCACTCGAGGTCAGGAGTTCAAAACCAAACTGGCCAACATGGTCTCTACTCAAATATATATTTTTTTAAATTAGCTGGGTGTGGTGGCAGGCACCTGTAATCCCAGCTATTTGGGAGACTGAGGCAGTAAAATCACCTGAACTGGGGAGGCAGAGGTTGCAGTGAGCCCAGATCACACCACTGCACTCCAACCTAGGCAACAAAAGCAAAACTCTGTCAAAAGAAAAGAAAAGAGAAGAGAAGGGGAGAGGAAGGGAGAGGAAGGGAGGGGAGGGGAAGGGAGGGGAGGGAAGAGCAGGGGGGGAGGGGACGGGAGGGGAGGGGAGGGGAGGGGAGGGGAGGGGAAGGGAGGGGAAGGGAGGGGAAGTGAGGGGAGAGGAGAGGAGAGGAGGGGAAAGAAAGAAAAAAGGAAACAACTTGGGAGATGAATGTTTCCAAATCAGTGCCAGACAATAAGGAAAAAGACATAGAAGAAGCAGTGCCAGAAAATAAGTTGACATTAGACAATGTGGGCAGAAGAGTTCCAATTATTCAAGACTGCTTTTGACTTATTTTGTGACATGGATCTTTCAATGATATGAGCACTGAAACTAAACCAAATGGTGGAAGAAAGATTGGTACTGTATAGAAGCACTTTTAGAGAAATGAAAAAGCAAAAAAGTCAAAAATTATTATGTATTTCCACAAAGTTACAAAAAATATACTGCCTCTTCTGGCTTCCCTTCCACCTCCTCCACCTCTTTAGACTCTGTCACCCCTAAGACAGGAAGACCAAGCCCTCCTCTTCCTCCTACTCAACCTATTCAACATGAGGACAAGGATTAAGACCTTATGATTAAGACCTTCCATTTAAAGTGGATCAGTAAATTTATATTTTCTTCCTTATGACTTTCCTAATAACATTTGCTTTTACATGGCTTATTTACTGTAAACTACAGTATATAATACTATACAAAATATGTGTGAATCAACTATATATGTTATCAGTAAGGATTCTGGACAATAGCAGGCTATTAATAGTTAAATGTGAAGGGAGTCAAAAGTTATATGCAGATTTCCAACTTTGCAGGGCTGTTGAAAATCTGCATATAACCCCTTAACTCCTGTGTTTTTAAAGACTCAATTTTATATATATATACACACACACATACATACATACATACATACATACACGTCTATATACTTACAAAGCTATATTTATGTCTATATAGCTTTAGGCAAAAAAACCCTGGAATATTATCTATCAAATTGTTAATCCAAATTAACCTCTGGCATAGAGTAAGATTGGGAGCAGAAGTTTTCACTTTTTATTTTTTCAACTGTAGGAATTGTGGGTAATTTTTTCCTTTTTGTGTTTTCCAGCATTTTCCCAATAACTTTCTAAAAGAGAAAAATAAATAAATAACACAGATTCATGGCTGGGCACAGTGGCTCATGCCTGTAATTCCTGAGCTTTGAGAGGCACTGCTTGAGCTCAAGAGCTCAAGACCAACCTGGGCAACAAAGTGAGACTTCATCTCTATTAAAAATTTAAAAATTAACCAGGTATAGTGATACATACAAGTAGTCTCAGCTACTCAGGAGGCTGAGGTTGGGGGATTGCTTGAGCCCAAAAGTTCAATGTTAGAGTGAGCTATGGTCACACCACTGCATTCTACCCAGGACAAGAGAGTGAGACCTTGTCTCAAAAACAAACATACCAAAAAAAGGACACTCTATCAAAATGAACAAACACACACCCTATAAGCGAAACATGTTACTAAAGTTCATACATATAATCTGTATCCAAAAGGAGACATAGAGAAGCTTATATACCAATGGTTACTAAAATGGGAAGAGAAGGACAGAGAAAGAAGAGTGGAAAGTTTTTGAGCAATGAAGGGACATTATCCAATTTGTGTTTTCTAGGAAGCTTAATTATATAATTAAGCCTTCAAATCATATTTGAAGGCACAAAACTAGATAGAACACTATGTGGATAGACTGGACATGAAGTGAGGTCTTCATAGAACCTAGATTATTGTACTTGTAGCTACATGATGAAAAATTAACATGCTTTCATAGATCATTTTTAAAAACCACTAAAAACCCTTAAGGGAAAAAGTGAAAAAACAAACAAAAGAGTGTGAAGAAGGAAGGAAGCAAAATAAAAAAGGTTAAATAACTGGCATGTTTCACATGGAAACCGGGTGATAAATCCATGATTTAATTCTCAAGTTTTAACTACCATATGCCATTGCTTCCTGCAATCCCTCGGGAAATGTATGCTGAATGGATAACCAGAAAATGAAAGTGATCTTCTTAATGAAGACTGGTAATATGGTCATTTCAATTCCTACTTGTAAGAAGGAGAACGGCAGAGAGAGCGCCAATTTGTAACCACTGAAAAAGCTTTTAATATCACCAAAAGAGCTGGGGTATCCCAAAACCAATAACTGTCTAATTTGCCAATATATATTACCAATAAATGTTTTCAGGATAGCAGAAGGTGTTGAGAAAGAAAATCAAGACACAGGAGAACCAAATAGTGAATAGGAAACAAACAGCACATAGGAAACAAATAAGATTAGATCCACCAGTCTCTAAAGTGCTGAATGACTTGTTCAGTAACTACCCAGAGGATTTAGCTGGAGGGCCAGAGGGAAGGAATATGTAATTCAAAAATAGGCTGGGCATGTAGCATTGTTAAGGTATTAAATAATACAGACTTCTGAGAAGACCTCTGCTTTTTCTCAATCCACTTTAGCTCACTGAAGAAATAACTTTATCATCACTCATGCACAGACTCTACTCTGCTCTCAAGGAAAGTAAAATGAATGTAGATCTTGGATACTGTCAAATGTAAAATGGCTCTGAATGTTTCTCCTGACTGTTTAACTATGACTACATTAAGGTAATCAATCTTACATTAGCAATAACTGAAAATTTTCAAATTTTTCAAAAGGTATGATCATTAAAAAAAGAACTTAGCATTTTCCCCCACAGAATGACACACTTGAGATTGTTATAAAGTATAATGTCTTATTCTATTAATTTTGTGTCTATTGGTTATAAGAATGATGAACAACTAGATCACAGAAAATATCTGATATTAAAGAAAGCCCTATATGACCTAGTAATTTGCCAATTCTTCCTCCTTAATATGTCCTTTACACACAACACTGTACAAGACTGTGATAGTAAGAAACTGTCTTAAAGATTCTTGAGAATGAGAAACTTATAATTTTATTTAAACTACCCAAATTATAGTTAAAAAAGCATGTCAGAATGAATTATTTTTTGGGCAGAGAAGAAAGCCCATTATTTCCCCAGTATTGGTGTCTTAGATAATGTGTTCACACTCTCCAGGACATGCTAAGACAGATTAGCTTAGATGGGTCTGAGCTAGATTTGTCCCTGGGTATGTGGGACAAAAGGATGATTCACATTCTGAGTAAAACAACGTAGGACGGCACAAGATTTCATCGTAATGCTCAGAATGGTGTGCAATGTAAAACTTCTGATTTATTTCTGGAATTTTTAACCTAATATTTTGGACTATGATTGATGACAGGTCACTGAACCATAGAAAGAAAAAACTACTTGTCCCCACTTATCCATGGGAAGATATGTTGAAAAAGCTCAACATATCTCTTACCACCTAAGAAGAAAACCCTATCTCTGATGCAGTTATTGAGAAAAATAGTCTCATATCAAGAAAAAGTACAATTTGAGGACAAGAGCTCTAATTCTCTATTTCACTAATGAGGGGCTTCACTACTAAGACCAGCTTTTCCGATTTCCCAGGTGTCTTCACTTTCCTTTCTGTTATACAGTTTTTATCTGAGTGTAGCTACCAAATTTATTAATAAGCATAGCTTTATGATATTAAGATTTAAATGACAGTACAAAAATACCAAATGCGATACACTGAAGATACCATCTATTTGCTAGGCTACACCTGGGTACTCCATGAATAGGCAAAAATTTTTCTTGCCTCAGCTACTGTATTTCAAATTCTTGAGTATAATATGCCTTATACATTGGCAAATGTGGCATACTTTAATTTTCATTCTGAAGGAAATGAAAAAGAATATGTTCTTTCACCCTCACTCTTGTGCATTTACCTAGGTGTTTCATGTAGCAAAACTCTTTTTCTGCAAAATTCACCATGGAATGATAGCTGCACTCCAGATGAGCTACGGTGGATGTGATAAAATGCAAATGTGGGTTTCTTGAATGCTAATTCTCCAAGAAAGAAATCAATCCTAAGGCAGGCTATGTGGACCAAATGAGCATATTAATACCATGTGATTTGAAAGAAGAATTTTTTTTAAGTATCAACACTTTCTAATGCAAGTGAATTCTATTAGCCCAGGTAGGAGGACTATGATTGGCCAAAGGAGAAACTATACAGCAGAACAAATGTAGGAGGTGATGTGTAAGGAAAACACTGAGGTCAAACTGACCTCAAAAGAACTGAATAGGAAGTGACCAAAGACAGAGGAAGAAAATAATGCAGGAGATTCAACTGTGTTGGAATTTAGGGCATTGAGAAAAAAAGGCTCATCCCAAAATTAAGAAAACTACTTGGAATGTGCCACACGGAAAAAAAAAAAACCCTCTCTGAGAAAGAAACTAAGAGGAACCAGGAAGTGTTGGCAGCAAGTAAACAAATAAGTAGAAATATGAGGCAAAAAAAGAGCTCAGAAACAGAAAGGAGAAAATACAAAAAATTCCACTGAGTCTGGGATTCTGTATTTTAAAGCACTCTTGCTGAATTAGGAAAATCTGGAAAAAGACCTAGGAAAGGGCTTGGTTTTGGAGTGAAATCTGGATCATAGGCTGTGGCTTCGCTGTGTTAGGGGAAAACACCTAACCTTCCTCAGCTGGTCTCCATGTGGAATAACGATTCTAGCCTTGCTCATTCTTCCCCATCTAGGGATGACCCATGTGATTGATGTACTGCTGTTTGTGGCTCAGCCTCTCGCTCCTCCTCCCTCACCCTGGACAGCCATAAAAAGCACACATTCTTCTCTGCTCCTCAGTACCGTAAACTTCACATGGGGAGGCATGCTTACCTACCTATTTTCCAATCTATTATTTGTTACTAATAAAGATGACACATTGATCTTTATCATCTCACTCTTTTTCTCTCAATTGGTTCCAAATTTAGGTGAAGAAAAGACAGCTGCATTCAATTTCAGGTGTTAAAATATTAAGAAAATGTGCATCTTATTACAGAATTGACAAACCACAGTAATTTGATACCCTAGAATTATGACTTGCTAATCTGGGTGTATACATGTAAAAAAGAGAGGAGGGGAAAGGGAAAGAAAAGGGAAGGAAAAAAGAAGAAGAAAAGAAAAGGGAGACGGATTACTAATACTCAACTGTCAAATACCCAGCTAAGGGCTTATCTATAAAAATCATTAATTTTCTCTCTGTAGACATCATAGCTCTGCTTCACTTTAAATTCTAAAATCAACATAAGCCATCCCTTTGTTTTTTATTATTTGGAACACAACTTTCAGTCCAGCAGGAACTGGGAGTTTTGGAAAGTTAAGGTTGTAATATTCACATAGGCTTAGAAACAAGGATAAGTTTTATAAGCTAACAACTTTATTTACTTCTCTACAACTAATGAAGAACTGCTGAGATTGATCTTTGGACAAATCTCACTGCAATGCTATTCATCCAAAATATGAAATGGGAAAAATAAAAGAACTGAGAAAGAACAGAGGCAGTTTTAGAGTTTGATTTTCACATTGAGACTTCATTAGTTTGATTCAAGTGTTTGTTATGAGTACTCTGAATGACCAATGGATCCATGTTAACTTCAAATTCAAATTTTCATCCATAGGCAAATATAAATGAGATTTAGATGTTTATTCCTACTATTTACTCTCACCTTCCTTAAAATATGGTAGCCTAACAACTTTCCAAATAACAAGGTATTGAATTTTATACTGTTTTGTGTAAAGCACTTTTTTGCAAAGGATAATGCTTATTACAAATGAAATACAACTGATACAAACACAAGTTATGTGGCTCCTTTTTAATCTAAGTACGGACAAAGATATCTAAATGAACACATCATAACAGACTCATTTTTTAAAAGTTTTTCTCAACTTTCAGATCATAAGAATTAAGTAATCTAGCTTAAATTAGATCATAAGAGTTAAGGAAACTAGTTTAAATTTTTATCTTTTGTGCCATTGATATTTTAATAACAGGAGAAAACTACAGATTTAGAACAGTATTTTATGAAGGTTGAAGTTTAGATAAGGGAGTTCAATATTAATTATCAAAAAATGCAGTACCAATAAAAAATACTGATGACCTGTATGGGAAAAGTACCAGGACATGTATAACCATTAGAGAAGAAAGAGTACTCTTACAGCCTTCTTTAACATATTTTCTGTATAAAAGTGGAAAGTCTGTTAAGTACTTCAATGGAACACGAAGTCAACGGCTGTTAAAGTCTACAAAAAAGTACTTTTTTTGCTATTAGTCTCCAAATTTTTAAAAAGAAAGGAAAATACTAACTTGTAATGTATTCCTATGTTAAAATAAATATTTTTCCAACATTAGATACACATCCAGAATCAAGTTTCTAATCATGGTTACAACTCTGAAACACTGTAAAATAATTCTTTTCTTTTAATATCAATGCATTTTCACTTTTACTAGAACTAATTACCTTTAAATAAATGATTCAGAGATGTCAAAAGCGACTCTCAGGGAATGTTTCAAGAGGTCCCAGTTTCCTGAATTATAGCCTAGAACATCTGCTTAGCAATCTGGCAAGTAGTATGAAGCCAAAACAGTGTATCTCATATATGGTAGTTGTATCTGACCTCGAGAATGTGACAGCTGGCTAGTTGCCTATAATTTTACACTGTAAAAATCTAAAATTCTGCATGCAAGAGACTAGTAAAAACAAGTGTGCCAACAACAGAATCATAGCATGTATAAGGGCAGCAAATTGCTTTAGGAAAGTATAATTATTGGCTTATTCATGCTAGAGAAAGTAGAAAATATTGTTAAAAGAACTTTACTTATAAAAAAAAATTTCATTTTTCTTACAACCCAGAAAAACAAAATAAATGTAAAGTTAAACCCACTGTAAAACTGGAGGAAACAAAACTTAAATTGGGCCCTTTTAGAAATAAACTGTTTTACGTACAAACTCTCAGAAGCATTCCAAGATAGAATCAAACAGAAAAGAATTTAACAACTATATAAATACAAAATTAATTCTATTCAAAATGGTAGTCATCAGTTATAAGTCACTTGACATACACTCTTAACCTACGCATGAATATATCAGTTGAAAGGGATTCATAAACAGACTGGCAAGTATTGCAAAGTAAACAACATCACACTGTCAGAGACAGCTGTAGTCTGAACCTGATCTTCGCTAATCAGCAAGGGTATGATGTTTACATCACCAGACAAAAAAATGATACTCACTTCAGTACAATCTACATTCAAATTGATTTTGGGCTTTTTAATTAGTCTTAAATTCAGAGGTCTAGAAACATATCAATACTTTATTACCTCTAGAAACACTGCTGACCACCAGTAACTATAAAGTATATGTGTCCAAGATCTCTTACCGGAAAGGAGATGTGAAATTTCCTACTGTCTACTACATTTTCATGGAATTCAAAATCATTTCAAAGGTGATTATAAAGATGCTTGATAATATGCAGATGAAGATAAAACATTTTTACGAAAGTTTGTCTTGGATAATTACAATGACAATAGAAATACTCATAAAATATAAAATAGAAAGTTGTATTTGATGCAGTAGTGGAAGCTTGAAACAAAAATGTCCCACTTATCCAGCAGGAAGACTTGTACTCTCCTAACACTCCCAAGCCCAGAAAAGTACATCTAACTATGCCCATACTAATCTTCAATTCTTTTTCTTTTCTTTTTTTTTTTTTTTTTTTTTTTTGAGACAGAGTTTCCTTCTTGTTGCCCAGGCTGGAATGCAATGGTGTGATCTTGGCTCATTGTGACCTCTGCCTCTGGGGTTCAAGCGATTCTCCTGCCTCAGCCTCCCAAGTAGGTGGGATTACAGATGCCCACCACCATGCCCAGTAAATTTTTTGTATTTTTAGTAGAGATGTAGTTTCACCATGTCAGTCAGGCTGGTCTTGAACTCCTGACCTCAGGTGATCCACCTGCCTCGGCCTCCCAAAGTGCTGGGATTACAGGCGTGAGCCACCGGGCACTAATCTTCAATTCTGATATGGTGAAAGATACACAGTAGATAAAAAATACTCTTAAGGAAATTATACCTAAAACAATTCAAGAATGACTTACATATGCAAATAATATTTAAAAAGTTCAGTAGGCAGAGATTAGGAAGGCTTTCAGATAGAAGAAAAGATAAGAGCAGAGGCTATGTAAGAAGAGCACCAGATGAGTTCAAGGAATGGCAAGCATTTCAACTGAAGCACAAAAGTACAAGATTCATTTTAAAAGTATGTCTAATATTTATTAAAAATAATTTTCAAAGGTAACTGTAAGCATAGTTCTGCTGAATTTTCCTGAAAGGCAAAACTATTGTTAAAAATTCTTGACATTTCCATGAATATACTCTTTTTATTTTACTTTGTAAAGTTCTGGGATACAAGTGTAATACGTGTAGGTTTCTGACATAGATATATGTATGCCACAGTGGTTTGCTGCACCCATCAACCTGTCATCTAGGTTTTAAGCCCCCCATGCATTAGCTATTTGTCCTAATGTTCTCCCTCCCCTAGCCATCCATCCCCTGACTGGCCAAGGTGGGTGCTGTTCCCTTCCCTCTGTCCATGTGTTCTCATTGTTCAACTTCCACTTATGAGTGAGAACATGTGGTGTTTGGTTTTCTGTTCCTGTGTTAGTTTGCTGAGGATGATGGCTTCCAGCTTCATCCATGTCCCTGCAAAGGACATGATCTTGTTCCTTAAGGAAAACCTGCCAGGCATGCTGGCTCACACCTGTAATCCGAGCACTTTGGGAGGCTGAAGTGAGCAGATCATCTCAGGTCAGGAGTTCGAGACCAGCCTGACCAGCATAGCGAAACCCCATCACTACAAAAAATACAAAATTAGCCGAGCATGGTGGTGCACGCCTATAATCTCAGCTACTTGGGAGGCTGAGGCAGGAGAATCACTTGAAACTGGGAGGCAGAGGTTGCAGTGAGCCGAGATCGTACCACTGCACTCCAGCCTGGGCAACAAGAGTGAAACTCTGTCTAAAAAAATAAAATAAGCACCTAATTCTTTGTTAAACCATAGAATAGTCTTTGGCTGTATCTCAAATGGGCTTAATTATGTAAGTTATCCCTCAAATATACTAATTCCCAAGTTCCCAAATACATCTTCCAATTCAGCCAATAATTTTTTCTAGTTAATGTTTATTAAAGTATTAAACACACACAGAAAAGTACACAAACTACAAAAGTACTAAGTGTGCAGCTTAATAAATTTTCACAAGTGAACAGACACATGTAACCAGCACAGATTTTAAAAAAATACTACCAGAACCCCAGAAGCCCCTATCATAAAGCCACCCACTCCTTTAAGTATAAACTCTATCCTGATTTCTAATACCATAGGTGAGTTTTGCTTGTTTTTGAACTTTAAATGAAATTATATAGTTTGTACTCTTTGTGACTGGTTCCTTTAATTCAACAGTAAATTTGGAAGGTTCATCCATGTTGTTGCATATAAGTTTGTTCATACTTACTGCAGTAAAATATTCAATTGTATAAATACAGCAAATTTTGAATTTATAATTAGAATTAAGAATTGAATTTATATATATTTATAAATATACAATTAATGCATGTATATATAATTAATGTATTCTTAATTAGAATTAAGATTTGAATTTATACAATTATATTTTAAAATACACAATTAATGTATGTATAATTATAATTACCACTAAAATTAGGGTTACCATTTTACTACTGGTGGTAATGGAGATAGCTGGAGTTTTTAGCCACATTAATACTTCCACTACATACATACTTATTAAGAAGAGTGGTGTGCTGAAACTATATCAGAGGTTCATGAGAGTTTGCTGTCATAGTTTCAGGAATTTTGTGAGTCAGTTGTTCAAATAATCTATTACTAAAAAAAAACTTTTCTCTTTAAACATCATGTGTGTGCCAAGGAAGGGAAGTGATGAGCACTAAAACAGGTATCTTGTTAGATAGACATAAAGTAATTAGAATGTGCTTAGATGTACTGCACTTAGCACTGTGGTGTTTGGTGACATGGAAATGCAAATTAACTAAAGCACCAATAAACACAATGTTGATGATGATGAACACTGTTCAAAAATTATTTGAAGATAAGTAGACAGAGCTTTATCTATAGGTAGACAAATATGCATTAAGTATATATCTATGCAAGCTTATATAGTTAGAGCAATTTTTCAGTTTATGAAATATATTTATACTAATAAAGTTGAATTTAAAGTGATTTGCCAAAAGTAAATTGTGTTTTCCAACCCATCCCACTTACATAATCGGAAATGTTTTTCATGGAAGATGATGAAGATCAGAAGTAAATACTGGTCTGGAGTTTGTTCAAAAAGGTTTTATTCAACAACAGTTTTTCAACAATCACTATGTGCCCTGCCCTACATGTAAACTGAGGATTCACTGTTAAATCAGATACTCTCTGTTTTCAAGTTTTATCCTTTAATTGGAAACAGAGAAGTAAACAACATATTTGAACAAAATGTGGTATGTGTAAACTATCCATCTGACAAAGGGCTAATATTCAGAATCTACAAGGAACTTAAACAAATTTACAAGAAAAAAAAACCCCATCAAAAAGTAGGCAAAGGATATGAACAGACACTTCCCAAAAGGAGACATTTATGCAGCCAATAAATATATGAAATAAAAGCTCATCATCACTGGTCATTAGAGAAATGCCAATCAAAACCACAATGAGATACCATCTCATGCCAGTTAGAATGGCAATCATTAAAAAGTCAGGAAACAACAGATGCTAGAGAGAATGTGGACAAATAGGAACACTTTTACACTGTTGGTGGGAGAGTAAATCAGTTCAACCACTGTGGAAGACAGTGTGGCAATTCTTCCAGAATCTAGAACCAGAAATACCATTTGACCCAGCAATCTCATTACTCCAAGGGTTATAAATTATTCTACTATAAAGATATATGCTCACATATATTTATTGCAGCACTGTTCACAATAGCAAAGACTTGGAACCAGCCCAAAGGCCCATCAATGATAGACTGGATAAAGAAAATGTGGCACATATACACCATGGAATACTATGTAGCCATAAAAAAGGATGAGTTCATGTCCTTTGCAGGGACATGGATGAAGCTGAAAACCATCATTCTCAGTAAACTAACACAAGAAGAGAAAACCAACCACCACATCTTCTCACTCTTAAGTGGGAGTTAACAATGAGAACACATGGATACAGGGAGGGGAACATCACAGATTGGGGCCTGTAGGGGCTGAGGTGCTAGGGGAGGGATAGCATTAGGAGAAATCCCTAATGTAGATGATGGGTTGATGGGTACAGCAAACCACCATGGCATGTGTATACCTATGTAACAAACCTAAATATTCTGCACATGTATCCCAGAACTTAAAGTATAATAATAAAAGAAGAAACATTCATGGCATAAAAAAGAAAAACAACAACAACAACAAAATTAGCCTGGAAGGTCGCCTCATGCCTGTAGTCCCAGCTATTCAGAAGGCTGAGGCAGGATTGCCTAACCTGGGAGGTGGAGGTTGCAGTGAGCCAAGATAGTGCCACTGCACTCCAGCCTGGGCACGGAGTGAGATTCAGTCTCACATACACACAAAAGAAACAGGGCAAACTCAACAGAAAATATAATCCCCTTTATAACAGCCATAAAACTATAAAATTCCTAAGAACTCACCTAAAAAAGAATATATATAGTTTTATAAAGAACTATTTTAAACTCTATAGAACTTAATAATGCATATTCAATCATGTACATGGTTGAAAAACATAAGACTGTTAAAATATTTTCCCCCATACACAAATACACACCAATAACTAAGAAATTCTTCATTATTTCAATGGACTGTAAAAGGGAATGATAAAGATATTCTCAAATTTAGATTAAAATAAATGAAGGACAACAGACAGTTTTGAAAAAAACTAAAAACATAACTAACGATGGTAGTTGCCTACACAACAACCATTTCCCCATTCTTTCTTATTAGCAGAGGTCTTATTTTGTTCCCCTCCTTCCATGCAATGGAAGGAATGACCCTATTTCCAAGTCCTCCCCAGCGTACATCCTAGGTGGTCTTAGGTAGTCATTGTGGGCCTAATCTCTTCACCTGTAGTTGCGTTATATACGGATATGTGTGTGCTCAGGCCAATGACGTGTGAAGGGAAGCCTACTGAAGGCCTTCTGCAAAAGTTTTTTCACTCTTAAAGAGGTGAGTAAAGACAGCCCCTCTTTTACTATTTTGCTTTGGCCTGTCAGAATATGATTCCTGCTATCCTGCAGCCATTCTGTAACCAGGAAGAGAAAACCAACATGTCAATGACAGCCAGACTCAATGAGAGAGTGGGATATTTGATGATATTGTTGCATCTTTGAATTAACCTGCTCTGGACTTCTTGTTCATAGCATAATAAATGGTCCTACCTCATTGTATTGAAGAAAATGGAGTGACAACCATAAAAAGGAACACAACAATGGCAATTGCAGCAACTTTGATGGAATTAGAGACCATTATTCTAAGTGAAGTGACTCAGGAATGGAAAACCAAACATATGTTCTCACTCGTAAGTGGGAGCTAAGCTGTGAGGACGAAAAGGCAGCAGAATAATACGATGACCAACAGAATGGGAAAAAAGTTCTGCAGTTTACCCATCTGACAAAGGGCTGATATCCAGAATCTACAAAGAACTAAAACAGATTTACAAGAAAAAAACAAACAAGCCCATTCAAAATTGGACAAAAAATGTGAACAGACACTTTACAAAAGAAGACATACAAGAGGCCAACAAACATATGAAAAAATGCTCATCACTGGTCATTAGAGAAATGCAAATCAAAACCACATTAAGATGCCATCTCACACCAGTTAGAATGGTGATGATTAAAAAATCTGGAGACAACAGATGCTGGAGAGGATGTGGAGAAAGAGGAACACTCTTACACTGCTGGTGGGAGTGTAAATTAGTTCAACCATTGTGGAAGATAGTGTGGCGATTCCTCAAGGACCTATAAATGGAAATTCCATTTGACCCAGCGATCCCATTACTGGGTATATGTCCAAAGGATTATAAATTGTTCTACTATAAGGACACATGCATATGAATGGTCACTGCAGCACTGTTTACAATAGCAAAGACGTGGAACTAACCCAAATACCCATCAATGATAGACTGGACAGGGAAAATGTGGTGCATATACACCATGGAATATTATGCAGCCATCAAAAATAATGAGTTCGTGTCCTTTGTAGGGACATGGATGAACCTGGAAACCATCATTCTCAGCAAACTGACACTAGAACAGAAAATCAAACACTGCATGTTCTCACTCATAGGAGGGTGTTGAACAATGAGAACACATGGACACAGGGAGGGGAGCATCACACACTAGGGTCTGTCTGGGGGAAATAGGGGAGGGACAGCAGGGGGTGGGGAGTTGGGGAGAGATAGCATGGAGAGAAATGCCAGATATAGGTGATGGGGAGGAAGGCAGCAAATCAAACTGCCATGCGTGTACCTATGCAACAATCTTGCATGTTCTTCACATGCACCCCAAAACCTAAAATGCAATACAAAATAAGTTTTTTAAAAAAAGAATGATACAATAGACTTTGGGGACTTTGGGGAAAGGGTGGGAGGCAGGTCAGGGATAAAAGACTACACATTGGGTACAGTGTACACTGCTTGGGTGATGGGTGCACCAAAATATCAGAAATCCCACTAAAAAACTCAGACATGTAACCAAACACCACACCACCTGTTCCCCAAAACCTATTAAAATAATTTTTTTATGGGAAAAAAAATAATAGTACTACAGGAAAACACAGAGGGGACCTAACCCAGTCAACTGGGGCAGGAATAGGTTCCTTGATGAGATGGTATCTAAGCATATGGAGGGAATTTTAGGCAAATATAGAGTTGAAAGTGGATTTAGGAAGCTAATGATGATGGTAAATGTAGTGATGGTGCTGGTGTTGGTAAAAGGAACAGCATGTACTAAGCATAGAGACCAGAGGAGGCATAACAAGCTTGTGGGCACATTTTAAGTATTCCTGAAGGGCTTAATGTAGGGGAATAGAGAGATATTGATGGTGATAAATGAGGTTGGAGAGGTAGGCAGGGGACAAAAAATGAATTAATAAGAGCCATCATCGTTCTAGGTAAACTGTACTGTACTAAACAACTCCATGCATATGTTCTATTGTTAATTACATCCAAAAAGAATCTTCATAATGCATACAAAGTACCAGTTATCTAAAAATTTCACAAAATATTAAAATATTTCATATCTCATAAGAAATAAAAATTCATTTTATTCTCATGTTAAACCCTATTCAAAGACAGAATCTGAGTTCAAAATTATTTAGAAAATTTTTATGATGCTGTTATTTTGTTTTTTCTACAAGTCTACTAGCTTTAATATGGCAGAAAAAAAAAAGAATGAAGGGGAAAATGTTGGCAAATTCAAACAGGAAAATCAAGGTCTATTCCATTAAATCGTCATTTGAATAGAATTCCACTTGAATAATAATTCCTTAAATTGGTACTTCGGTTGAGAAATAAAATGTGATTTTCAGTATATTTCAGTATATTCATCATACTTGAACATGGTATACTAAAAGTATGTCTTGAAGTAGTAACAAATTCTTAAACTGAAAGGTAGATTATAATTTTGTTCTCACAATAAGAAGGCAAGATGAAAACTCATTTTGTTCTTTCTTAAAACTCCAGAATATTTCTAATTATTCTAATTGAAAATTTCTCTTTATTAATACTTCTAAGTGGGTATTTCCTCTCTTAAGAAAAAATTTACCCCATTCAAAATGCGTGATTGCTAGAATACAGAGCGAGAGATTATGGAGGTCTATGCAGAACTTGAAGAGTTTTATGAAAAGGTTTATAAAATTCGTTTTATTCTCTGTCTTTGGATTCTTGTAATCCAAAGTAAAGAGAGGAGCAATGCTAAGTAAGAGATAAGGATGTCTCAAGAAAAACTTGTAATACCACCAACCAGTAAATTTTATTATCAGAAAATGTCTGAATACAGTTATCAGTAGCAATTTTTCAGTGATTAAAATTAATTTGTAAATAATAACTAATGTTATTTGGCAATAAACAAAAAAGTATAATTGTTGAATATTACCACTGTCCAGTGGTAATTAATATATGATTACTATATATTGTATACTATAAAAGAAAGATGAATACTTTGGATCATAATTGTATTCTTTTTTTAATCCTTTTTATGGCCATAATTCTTCCTATGCCTTCTTTTTTCAGCAGCTACAAAATAGAAATGTCACACTGGGTGCGGTGGCTCACACCTGTAATCCTAGCACTTTGGGAGGCCAAGGCAGGTGGATCACGAGGTCAGGAGTTTGAACAATCCTGACCAACATTGTGAAACCCTGTCTGTACTAAAAATACAAAAATTAGCTGAGGTGGGTGGATCACGAGGTCAGGAGTTCGAGACAATCCTGACAAACATGGTGAAAGCTTGTCTCTATTAAAAATACAAAAATTAGCCGGGCTTGGTGGAACGTGCCTGTAATCCCAGCTACTCAGGAGACTGAGGCAGGAGAATCGCTTGAACCCAGAAGTAGAGAGGTTGCAGTGAGCAGAGATCATGCTACTGCACTCCAGCCTGGGTGACAGAGAGAGACTTTGTCTAAAAAAAAAAGAACAATAGAAATGTCAGTTTGGGAGATAAAAATTTTAATATATCAAGTATTGATTATGTTTTAATCAAAACTATATAGAAAAAGTGATCAGTTGGTTTTTTTTGTTTTCAATCCTGAAATGTTCATTCAGAAATAGTCTTAACCACTCAATACGTTTTTTTAAATCATGCAGGTTTAATATTAGCAAACTGAATTTAAGTTGGTAGTAAAAGTTAAATTAGGTAACTATGGTTTTATAAGTCCTTCTTCCTATTTTTTGCCTATTAGAATTTGTTTGAATTCGTTTTAGGTGTAACTAGTTCTAGAATTTATGATTTAAGTAAGAGTAGTTTTAACCTGCTGGTTTTACCTTTTGCCATTTAAGACTTTAAACATCAGATACTAGCATGAACATGATTAGATGTTCTTTTCTGGATAAGACCTGGAAACTGAAATCAATATCAGGAATTCTATAAAGTCTAGACTAAACATAAATTCATTTCATTTTCAAAAATCATGTATCATTCTCTAAGTAACTTATGACAGCATATCCTGAATCATCTCATAAATATGTAGCCTTAAAGTACTTTTACAAATGCTTATACTAATGAGTAAATAACTTTCCTACTAAACCATCAAAGTACCTTTGATAAATACATGTCACTCAATGAATTTAACATTTACATCAAGTTTTCAATGATTGTTTTTAAAACAAAACATAGAAAAGACTTCCAAATTCATCGTTTAATTGGATGCTTATAAATATAAAATCTGCCTTGTATGTACTTGAAAATGACCAATGCTACCAACACTTTAGAGCTCTGGTAAGTATGTTTCCCTTATTTCCCTGAAGAAGAAAAAGATGTCTAACTAGGCTAAGGCCCAGAGCAAGTTAGTGAGAGAAATAGCACTATAAGCCTACAAGGATGTACTGTACTGTCTTTCCAGACAAATTTTAGAAAAGGCAAGATGGAATCAGAAGTGATGGCCATGTGAACAAAAGGTCTAAGAGGTGCTCTCTCCAAATAACAACTAATGTTTAAAAAGAACACAAATATAATTAGATATGGGAAATAAGCACATTCCTTATCCCCGCAGGAATCTGTGTATTGAAGCCTACTACCTTATTCTCACCTGACAGTTCACCAACCACCATTCTTGCCAACCTTCCTCTGCTCCCCAAGCCACAGGGCTGACCAGAGATCTAGATTCTGCCTTTCTAATTTCTGTGAAAACAGAGGATCTCCATTTGAATAGACATATACTACCTACTCCACACTTGCTCTTCTCATTCAAAGTCTTCTCTCACAAGGCATTTACTTATGCCTATCTAGACATGGTTGGACCTGTTAACATCCTGACATTTTGGAACTGGAACATTCATATGGAGTGGAAAGCTGCTGAATGTGTGTATGTGTTAGGCACTTCACTAGTTCTGCATTTTCAATTAATAGTCACACTTTAGCATAGCAACCTCTTCTCTCCATTACCCAAGCAGTGAATGATCTAATATATTAATATAAAAATTTAATATTTTTAAATCTCTGTAATATCTTTTGCAGAACAATATTTTTTGTAATTAGGAGAAAAACTTTAGAAAAAATAGAATTACCTTTTAAAAAGATGTTTCTGAAATTTTTTTGTATATTTTGATTTCTTAAAGTGAGGTATGCTTGTGTCAGAAAAAACTATTATAAGAATAGAATATATAGAATCAATTAAGATCTAGGAAGACAAATTTAGAACATCTAGCACACCACAATCATTAAAGAGATAAGAAAGTTACTATGTCATTATGAATATAATGTACCTTCCCTATGACACAATTTTAAAAGTTAAATATAGCATCATTGCTTTGGGAAAAAACAGCATGAACAATATTGCAGTATCATAAATGTTGAATGTTATATTAAATAGCCGTATATAGAAGACAAAAACAAAATATCTATATATTTGATCTCTTTTCTATATCATATAACAATAGTAGACAGATTATCTAATGTACTTCTTGCTTAGTAGTTTTTCAACAAAGATGTTCAGAGAAAAGAAAATATACAAGTAACAGTAAGTTAAATCACAATGCAAGTTAATCTGCATAACATTAGGAGATACTACTTATATTATTAGTTATGACTTTTCTTGCATTTCATAACAGAGGGCTTAGAATCATAGCTAAATTAATTATTCAAAGCATCTGTGTGATCCAGCATACCTATGAATGAAAGAGCAGGATATGAAAGAGAGAGTCAGAAAGTAGGGTCAAAGGCATTGTGTCATACAAATGGTTTAGGCAGAGTATGATGGAATATACACCTTAAAAACAACATGTCTAAAATGGGATTCTCAAGTATCTCAACAATAAAAGCTCACTCCTCTTCAATGCTTCCTGGCTTAATTAATGATACTATCATTTCTCCTATTATGGAAGTCAGAAACCCAGGTGTCATATTTAATTCTTTCCTTTCCTTCACTTTCCACAATCAATCAATCATCAAGTCCTACTGGTCCGCACTATTCTTAATCTGTCTTTTTTTTTCCTCTACAGTTTGATACATGCCTACTGGTTCCTCAATAGTTCAGTCGACCATTTCATTCATATATATTAGTTCAGTAGTATCTTATTGGTCACCAATCCACTCTGCAGACTACTGATAGAATTACCTTTCTAAAACAAACACAAAGTTGACATGTCACTTCACTATTTAGAAACACTTCAGTGATACTCCATAACTCTTAAGATAATTTCAGATAACTTAAAGGAATATGTCAGACCCTGATGATCTCTGCATCCTCAACCTTTTACTCTCTCTCACACAGCTAACTCTATGCTCAAACTTTACTCAACTAATCACTCCATCTGAAATACCGTCCCCACCTCCAAGTACCTACTTATACTGAAAGACATTATGGAGTCTTAAAAGTTTCCTTCAATATGCTTATTCATGGTATCCTACACTTATAGTTTTTGGAACATATGACACTGTATGGAATCTGCTTTGCTTGTCTCCCCTTATTAAACTACAATGTCTTGAGGACAGGTACTATTCTTTACCCACGACTTTATCTCCTTAAGCTTAGAATAGTGTTTGTCCCTCAATAAATACTCGATGGATCTACAGATGAAATGAAGGATTAATAAAGGATAGAAGAATGGATTAGACACAGTAAGAAGGTTAGAACAAAATTTTTGCTATGAGTTTAAAAAAAATCATTTTCAGAAGTCTTACATCTCTAGTTTCTAGAAATAGTCATCCCTAGAGGATACTAGTGGCCTATGTAAACCTCCAAGGCAGTGCTAAAACGAACTTAATCTCATGATCTCTGAGTCTTTAGCTAATAATAAGGATCCTGAAAAAAATCACTGCCAATACTGAAAAAGTCACTGCCAATACGACTTGCAGCCCAGAAGAGACCCAGCCAATAATGCTGTTATAAGGAATCCGAATATACAGTCTCAAGATTTGTGGAGGAAATGAGATGAAACAAAACAAAACACTAAATAATTACCATCTTTACCTCTGTCACTATCAATCCTCATTAAACATTCATCATGTGACTACCATGAGAATTTATATATATCACATCCCTATTTAAGAAAGGAAAACTGTAGTCATACACTATATTCTTTCAATAGCTTTAACAAAAAGGATGGTGCCTGCCAATAAATCATCATATTTCTCTTTTTGCTAATTAAAATTCCTTTATTCTTCCACCCATAAAAAAGTTTAAAGAATCAGCTTTAGGCACAGTGATAAGTGCTTTTCATACATTTTATCATTTAATCTTTGGGATAATTCTATGATCTTGGTACTATATGTTTTTATATGAATTAGAAAACAGACTAAGACAATTCAAAACATTTGACCAAATTGCACAATAAGCCATAAAGCCAAAATTGTTAACTAGGAGTGTTTAACCCCAAAGCCTGTGTTTCTGTCCAATAAACTGTAATCCCAGGAAATTACAAAAATGTACAGCCCCTACCTTCAATGAGCTTACAGTTTAGTGGGCAACACCTGTGTACCCATAAAATTTGTAAAAATGGAATCACTATTATAATGCAAGTCGTTACAGGTTTAAGTTAATACATATATTCTAAATAAAATAATATAGTGCTTCCTAAAACTACTATATTTAGGAGGCTGAACTGCATCATTCCCATACATTAAGAGTAACAAATTGGGCGGTGCACGGTGGCTCAAGCCTGTTAATCCCAGCACTTTGGGAGGCTGAGGCGGGAGGATCACGAGGTCAACAGATCCAGATCATCCTGGTCAACATGGTGAAACCCCGTCTCTACTAAAAATACAAAAAATTAGCTGGACATGGTGGCGCGTGCCTGTAATCCCAGCTACTCAGGAGGCTGAGGCAGGAGAATTGCCTGAACCCAAGAGGCGGAGATTGCAGTGAGCCGAGATCGGCCATTGCACTCCAGCCTGGGTAACAAGAGAGAAACTCCATCTCAAAAAAAAGTAACAAATTGAGTTACAGAAGCACAAAAAGACAATTATGTGGCTTTCTTCTATAAGCTTCTTCAAACAAAGTCTTTTTTTTAATGTGAAAAGGCCAAATTGATTTTATTATAAAAATAAACAACAATATACACGTGATAACAACAATGTATCATCATCACATTACAGAATAATTTATAGTTAACCCCTTACCCTGCAGAGTAAGAAACTCTATATGGAGTGGGTACAGTGGTTCACACCTGTATAATCCCAACACTTTGGGAGGCCAAGGCGAGCAGATCACGAAGTCAGGAGTTCTAGACCAGCTTGGCCAACATGGTGAAACCTTGTCTCTACTAAAAATACAAAAATTAGCTGGGCATGGTGGTGGGCGCCTGTAATCTCAGCTACTTGGGAGGCTGAGGAAGGAGAATTGTTTGAACCCAGGAGGCAGAGGTTGCAATGAGCCGAGATCACGCCATTACACTCCAGCCTGGGCGACAGGACGAGAGTTCATCTCAAAAAAAGAAAAGAAAAAAAACTCCGTTTCAATCCCTCCCCTAACCCCCAAATTTGTATCTTCTCAGATCACCAATTTTCTATTAAACCAATTCTTAATGTTAAACTATTTGTCTGAAAACAATTCAAATATATCAAATACAAAATGTAAGGAAAAATGACCATAAGAAACAGTATTAGAGCTAAGATGAAAGGTTCTCAGTGATTAAAAACAAAGCGAATATCCAATTGTGTACATGTGTCTGTGTCTTTGTATGGGGATGAGCAAGAGGGTAGAGAGAAAGAGAGAGAGAGTGTGTGTGTTTGTGTAGTTTTCCCTCAATATCCATGGGGAATTAATTCCATGACCCTCTATGGATATCAAAATCCATGGATGCTCAAATGCCTTGTATAAAATGGTACAGTATTTGCTTATAGCCTACATACATCCTTCTGTATACTTTAAATCATCTCTAGGTTATTTATAATACCCAAAACAATGTAAACAGTTGTTATACTGTATTGTTTAGGGAATAATGACAAGGAAAAAAGTCTGTATATATTTAGTACAGATGCAACTATTCATTAAAAAATTTTTTTTGAGTATTTTTAACCCGTGGTTGGATGAATCCATGATTGTGGAACCCACAGATGCAAAACCCATGGAAACGGAGGGCCAAATGTAGTCTCTTTTCAAAAGCAATCTTGAATCCCACTCTTCCATGACATTTATAAAGATTTGAGCATCATGAAAAACACAATACAACAACAGGTTAACATCATTCAAACCCATTTTTATCTCACTTAAGAAAATTGTTTCTGAAATGTGTTACAACAAAATGCTTAAGCAAGTAATTTACTTGAAGAGTAAAAATTAAATATCTAACAGGCAAATTCAAATAACTGAAATGCGTCTCTAGTTAAATGGATTAATTCCTTTCATTTACTCACACAAAAAACATACTATGCCAATTTTTCATTTTAATATTAAGTTTTCTGATATTATTACACCAAAATAATAAGTAGAGGAGCCCTGAGAAATTATTGGGTCACTATTTTAATTGCTTATAGAGTATTGACTATCTCAAAATATTTTCTTTTTAAACTGTTATATATAAACAGTATATATAACTTAATATACTGTTGTTAAGTGCTTCGACACAACTCAATTTTTTTTTTGTCTAAAGTGAACACTGCAAATTGCCATGGATGAATGATAATGAAAAAGGAACACCATTTAATGATTTTGTGTAAGTTATCCTCCACCCAAGAGATTACATAGAGGAAAAGAGCAAGTCTGAATTTCACCATAGAGTGCCACAGACAGAAAGTGAGAAATTAAACAAATGCATTCTGGAGAGAGAGAGAAAATATCTGCAAGCAACAAATGAACTACTACCTACCTTGCTATACAAGCTTTGGTGTTATAACTTGTTAATTTCCAGGAAAAAAGGCAATTACCAATACCTTAAGTTTGTTCTGACAGAAATATTTAAGTTTTGATCACAAACAACACACACAGTTCAAAAGTGCAGTATCTTTTTAAGCCATTATAATACCAAGTAATTGTGCCTGAGAAGTTTAATGAAAAGACAATTTCTTACTATCAGAAAGTACAAACTAAGAAGTACATTAAACTTTCCTTAGGAAAGTTTAAAAATATGTTGAACCATCCTTGTATCCCCAGGACAAAGCCTACTTGATCATGATGGATAAGCTTTTTGATGTGCTGTTGCAATCAGTTTGCCAGTATTTTATTGAAGATTTTTGCATCTATGTTCATCATGGATATTGGCCTGAAGTTTTCTTTTCTTGTTGAATCTCTGCCGGGTTTTGGTATCAGGATGATGCTGGCCTCATAAAATTATATGAGAAGGATTCCTCTTTTTGGATTGTTTGGAATAGTTTCAGAAGGAGAGGTACCAGTTCTCACTCATAGGTGGGTGTCGAACAATGAGAACACATGGACACAGGGAGGGGAGCATCACACACTGAGGTCTGTGGGGAGAAACTAGGGGAGGGACAGCAGAGAATGGGAAGTTGGGGAGGAATAACAGGGTAAGAAATGCCAGATATAGGTGATAGGGAGGAAGGCAGCAAACCACATTGCCATGTATGTACCTATGCAACGATCCTGTCTGTTCTTCACATGTACCCCAAAACCTAAAGTGCAATAAAATATATTAAAAAAAAAAAAAGTTTAAAAATATTCTTGGCATCTGCTTCTCTGGATAAATGGTCTCTTAAATATTTTCAAGACCAATTCATTGTAAGAAAAAATAATTTTATTCAAATATGCAGCTCATGGTATGAATAAGCAAGTACTTATTCCCCAACAGACTTGCTAAGTCTATCAAATAATGTTTGTTTTTTTAAAAAAAATATCAAATCTACTAGGTTATCAATTTGGACTTTTAATATATACACATATTTGCAGGCATGTAGGCAGGTATGTTTGCGTATATGTATGTTAGCACAGATGTTTCCAAATATGTCTTTTCATAATTAAGAAATAAATTGATCCTTATTATTAAGTTGTTATTTTAACATCCTATGTTCATGCTGCATCATAACAGAAATACATAAATGCATAAAGATATAACTTCCTATTTTAAGTTGTGTCCTTTATTTCTAAACTAAGTTTTTAATCTACATATATAATCATAAAGATAAGAATTTTAAAAAATTATTTTTAAATGGCTAAGGCTCAGTATGACTATGAAATATGGAAAAACTGAAAATTATAACAAAAGGAATGGTTTTCATTATCAAAAGGAAAAGCAAAGCTATATTGCCTACTTAACAGTATTTTCCCAAAATTTTAAAATAAGTTTCCTTTGGAGAAATATTTATATCATCTGTCATTACCACTGTACTACTATAGAAATAAGCCAAATGAGACTTTCTTACAAATATTAACATTCTTCAGTAATCACAGTGAAGAATATTAATAGTATTCAGTGCTACTAATATTTTATTCTGTAGTTTTCATTTATAAAATAATAAACTGTGAAATAACTTATTTTCATTCAGCATTTTACAGCATGTACATGCATCATCCTAAGTTATAGTGTAGGTAACAAAACATAATAGTGTGCTATGCTATGCCATTTCTACATGGCATTGCTAACCTAATATGGATTAAATCTCATGATCTAGAAAGTCAAATGTGAATGGGCTTGAAACTATATCAGCTTTTTTGAATGCAGAGTATATACCTAACATACTTTGTGCTCTTCATTATTAACTAATCTTCTTCCAAAAACTTTAATCTTCCTAAGGCACACTCATTCCTGCGTATCCATTTTATAAACATGGTACCATCTTTCCAATAAGAATTATAAACACAAAGCAACAATACATATTTTAAGATTGTTGACATCTAAATGCATACTTAGTAGTACAGGGTTACAAGTTATATTTACATTTGGAGTAAACCAGTAATAGCATATTCATTTTAAAATATGAAAGTACATGAGTCTAAATAGGCAAAGTATACCAATTATATTCCACCTAATTCTGACACTTCACTACAAATTTTAGTCATAATTTGTTTTCTGTCTAGTAAAACAAAAGATTATGCATTCTGGATAAAAAGGGTTAAAATACTGTTCTGTTACTATCCAGGAACAACTGTTGAAATTGTCTTAATTTAAGGATGTCACATTGTAAATAAATAATTAGTTGAAATATCTTTTTCACATTAAATCATTAACCTATAATTAGGTATTACTTAGAATTTCTAATATGTATTGAAATAGGCAATTTATAGTGAAATTAATATTGTAAAAATTCCTTTTATTTACATCAACTAAACAGTTGAATAAAATGAAATAATATCAGAATATCAGAAGTAAATAGCATCAAAAGCAGACTGAACAATTCCTGTGGACGCGCATGGATAATATTTTCTTTAAAATATCTTAATTTACTGATTATATAAATAGAATACCTTTAATCTAAGGCTTGTTGATTTAAGCCTAAAGTGCAAACTATACTTTCATAAACAAATTTCCTAATTTATACCTTAGTGTCTCAGTTATTTCAAATTTAGACGATTTCCTACTACTAAAAGCTAACATTCTTTCTATTTTGGTTGTTCTCAAATTAAAGAAACTCAGGGGATAAGCTGATAAAGAATGGAAATAATTAAGTTTTTCAAATAAAGTTCAATATAAAAATATAAAGGCTTAAAACACCAGAAACCACAAGTACAGTTATAAATGCAATCCTGACCTATCTTTAATCTTTTGAATTGAAACCTAAGCTACTCAAGAATTGTCAACTAATTATTCCATTTATTGATGACACTTTTCTCTAGGGAAGTTATATTAAAAGTTTAACCCTGAAGCAAGTCACGGCTTCTCCGATCCTTGAAAGTGTCCAAGGCATTGATTATAACTGCAGGAGGTGTTACCTTCTACCCGGAAAATCTCACTCTGCACAATGTTACACGCTCTCTCACTCCCAAAACAGCTCTGATTCAGCAATTCAGATTGCTTCAGCTGATTAAAGGCCACAGAAAAGAGATCGACACTTAAAGCAAAATGAAAAGGAGGAAAAAAAAAAATCCAGATCATGGATATAGTAACACAAACCTCAAGAGAAAAGCAGATTTGAAAAAGACATTAGAGTGACTCAAAAAGAACAACATGACAGAAATTAAACAAGATTTTTATGTTTACCTTCTATGCATTTAAACTCATTTCAACCTCCATTGAAATTCTGATCATACACAAACCCCAAGGCTTTTGAAATACTTTCAAAAACCTACATACACCCTTTCTTTCTCTTTCTAAGTCTCCAGAGTCATTTCTTAGGTAGCCAAGAAAAAACAGAATTCAAATATGTATGTCATTGTGAAATACAAAAACCAAATCATAATTTTAACCAATATTTTACATGTAAAAATAGTATCTAATTGTTTTAAAATTCTGTGTTTTTCCTCTTTATAGTTAAAAGACTTAGGTTGGCTGTGAAAATTATTTGAAACCAGGTATAGACACAGGTAAAGGGATAGATAGATACTAGGTATAAGAGACCTTGTAATATTTTTCTTAGGATGATGTCAGAATATCAAAGTGTTCTATATTATCACAGATTACTCTTCACTTGACTGCAGAAAGAACTTAAGCATATCCTTTATTAGTTAATTAGTTCAGTACTAGAGACAAGCTAGATGCTAACAGCGATACAGAATGGCTTATCATATGTATCTCAGAAACAGTGACCAAAATTCTAGACGGTAATTGGATTTTCAAAACTGAGCATAGTTTCTCCCCCTACCCCATTCAGTCATGACAGGGCCAGAAGGTAACGATGTATCTGCCATGATGCAACAAGCAGACCTGTCTTCTGTCAAGAGTTGAAATCATAAAGGAATAAGCTGTCGTTAACAACCTCTCTCCAAACACTAGAGCTGTCATCTCATTGTTTTCTCTGCTGGCATGGAGCTGGTATGGCCTCATATACCTTGTCAGTTCAGTAATGTGCTAAGCTTTTAACCTTTTCTGCAATTTTTGGCTTCAACAATCTTTTATAAAGTCTCTAATAAAAAAACATTTTATTTAACTAATTTATATTTAATCTCAAAGTTTACTATTAAAGTTTAGAAATAGTGATCTTGGTTTCAACTTATCATTTAGAAGTCTTACATTTCAAATGAGAAAAAAAATTATGTTTATTAAAAAATTCTTTTTTGAAATGTAAATTCCAGTGACCTAAATTTAACCACTCTTTAAGGGAAAAAAAACCAATAATCATTCAAAGGAGTTGTTTGCAGTTTTTTATTCAAACACTTATTAAACGTTAAGTTCACTTAGAAATAGTTAAGTCAGTAACTACAAGATCCCAATAATCATATTTCATGACTATTTAAAATAGTTTAATTATAAAGGTAATATCTTTTTAAATATAAAGGTAAAACCTACTCAAAGAAAAAATAAAACAAAAATAAATAAAAGAATTGAAAATAAAATCTAAAAGACGAAACTTTGTGGTTTCTTGCACAAACTTATAGGGAGATAATGTGTATCCATGTATGTATGTAGATGTAGATATATACATGTATAAGTGTACTTTTTAAACAAATTAGCTCATGTGTTTTTACCTGATAACTCTTAAACATCATTCTGAATTTATGGACACACATATATACACATACTACTTGTTCTTTTTAATAGCTACATAATCTTCCATGATATGATATGCCATCATTAAATCAAATAGTTCCCTACTGGTAGATGTTTAGGTGGTTAGAATTTTTTGTGTTATAACAAAGTAGTGTTGTGAGCATCGCTATGTATACTTTGTGCACTGCTCTGGTGTAAGTTCCTACAAATAAAATTTAAGGTCAAAGAATAGTATACATATTACATTTTGGAAAATATTACTAACCTGCCATCTAAAACGATTACTCCAATTTATGTTTTCACTAATATTTGAACATGATAGTATCAATTTATTACCAAGTAATTTATAATTTGCCAATCTGATATGTTAAAAAATGGTACCTTGTTTTAGTAAGTATTTAATTTTCACAAATACTTTCAATGACTATCAAAAAACCATCAAAGTCTGTAAGTTATCTGAACAAAAGTATATTTAAAAGTGCCAAGCAATTTTCACATTTTTTTCTGAGACCTTAAACAAGAATCTTGTGCCATACTCTATACTCTGTTTAGACTACATAAATATAATGTCTCTTAAGCAGCTAGATGGCATTACTCTTCTTAAAAATAACCATGCCCTATATTAATATAGTACTTTTATTTTATTATCATCTGCTAGCCATAGGTATCCATTACAACCCTGTTAAAACCTTCCTGTCACCAAGTTTATCAAATACTTATGCTGAAATAGAAAGATCTTGCAGTATTTAATTTGAAGACTAGGAGTTGAGGGCTGTAGGGAAGAAGGTGTTAATTAAACATTTATTACTGAAATTACTGAAAAATGTCATACCATATTCTAGATAACCATCTATAATGGCTCCATGTACAACTGTGAAAAAAATCTTAATCCTATGTTCAATCAGGTTTTCAAATGTATTCATCAAAAAAGAAGGGAAAATTCAAAATGAAATAAAAAATAAAAATAAAAAAGTCAATGGCCAGGATAGAAAAGTTAAGCCACAGCTTATGAAAAGAGACATGATTTAGAAACTTAAAAACTCTGACTCAACTTTCCAAGCATTCAATTCACATCGCAGTCAAGTAACACTTTATATAGTGTTTAGTTTCATTATAATTTTAATTATTTCTAGTAGAGAATTCTAAAACTTTCTAGTGTGATGAACATTGCTACATAAAAGGCCACCTTTGAGGTTTACAAAGCATTTGGTTATATATAAACTTACTTTAACATTATTTCTTTTAAAAAGATACAATTTGTAGTGAACTACCTTTTCACAGGAAGGGCCAAGTTAAAAAAAAATTAATTAAAATGCTACATTGAATTCTTTTGATTATCTCTATTCCTGCCACAAATGTCACTAAAAACTCATTGAAGAAAATAGAAAAGCCACACATGGTGGCTCACACCTATAGTCCCAGCACTTTGGAAGGCCGAGGCAGGAGGATCACTTGAGCTCAGAAGTTTGAGACAAGCCTGGCCAAAAGAGTAGGACCCCATCATGCCTGTTCTCCCAACTACTCAGCAGGCTGAGGTGGGAGGATCATTTGAGCCTGGGAGGTCAAGACTGCAGTGAGCCATAATCATGCCATTGTACTCCAGCCTGGGTGACAGAGTGACACTCTGCCTCAAGAAAAGAAAAAAGAGAGGAAGGGAAGGGAGAACAGGGTGGGGGAGGGGAAGGGGAGAGGAGAAAGAAAAAAAGTGAAAGAATGGGAAGAACAGAAGAATGAAAGACAAAGAGATGAAAAAGAAAAAGGAGGGGTGGTATTCACCCATCAGGACCAAACAAATGATATAAGAGAGAATGGAGAATACAGATGCCACCTCTGTATGTATTTGTAGAAGACTAAGTTGATGGAGGAGTAGGTATTGGCTTGGTATTACAGCACAAATTCCAACTTAAGTGCCTCCAGAGGGAGAAAATGACTAAAAGTAAGCCAACTCAGCCACAGAAGTCCAGAAATACTCAGAAATTGGGGCACCAGTTATCTTGGAAAACTTCAGAATGTAAGAGTAGGATATTATGCTGAAAACAGAGGCTTCAGTTGTAAGTTCAAGTAAGGTACAGTTACCCTACTCTCCAAAAAACAAAGTTACCAGAAAACCAAAAACTGGGTCATTATCTGACATTGTGTGGCCAACACTGTAAGAGACAAGAGATTTTTTCTTTGCAGAAATGTAATGTATAGGCCAGGTGCAGTGGCTCACGCATGTAATCTGATTACTTTAGGAGGCTGAGGTGGGAGGATCACCTGAGATCAGGAGTTTGAAACCAGCCTGGCCAACATGGTGAAATCCTGTCTCTATTAACCATACAAAAATTAGCTGGGTGTGGTGGAAAGCACCTGTAATCCCAGCTACTTAGGAGGTTAAGGCAGGGAGAATTGCTTAAACCCAGGAGACGGAGGTTGCAGTGAGCTGAGATTGCACCACTGCACTCCAGCCTGGGAGGCAGTACAAAATTCTGTCTCAAAAAAAAGAAAAAAAGAAATGTAATCTGTAGAAGGACTAGACTATGGGACATTCAAGAGTAGGAGAAGAGAGACACAAAGCTCAAATCAGGTGTACTAATCAGAAATCTGCATAATGATTTTAAAAAAGAGCTCCATTTCCAAATATGATTGAAGAACTTCAAAAATCTTATAGAATGGCTAAAACAAAAACCAGTCAATCTCCCAGAAATGACTGGAAATACAGAATAAAAATAAGAACAGATAAGACAAAGACTCATTCCAGTAACTCAAAACCACATAAGAACCTAATAAACAGAGAAGTGTAAAATTATCAAGAAACAATACAAAAACAGTTTATCAGAACTAAGAATCATGAGTGAACAATATAACTGGAAAGAAACACGTGCTGAACAATGAAAGAAATACCCAAACACCAAGGCACAGGAAATTTCTTAAAAGCAGTATGATTCACTTCTTAACACCAGGGAGAAGGAAAATCTTACATAGAGTGGAACAAAAGGTTTCAAGGCCAAAATGGTTTCAGACTTTCAAATTAAAACACTGGAATCTAGAAGATAATGAAACAAATCTTTCAAATTTCAATGAAAATTATTTTCCACTAGAAATTCCATGTCTTTTGAATCTGTAAGATAAAGTGAACAAGTAGACTGAAGGCATTTTTCAGAAATGCAAGGGTTCAAAAATTTATCTTCTATTTGCTGGCTCCAACAAAATGAGGGCATATATCAAGAAAGCACAGATTATTAGATACAGGAAACAGGAGCTCAAAGTCAAGAGAGAAATTAAAGTTTTCTCTCTTCAAGGTGACCAGTCAATATTGGAACAGAGTTCGAAGGGTTCCAAAAGAGAGTTCTCCAGAGTAAGAACACGAAACTATGAGATTATCTGATAAATTTAATCATGTTAAAAATTATTAGGAGACCAATGGAGATCTGTCTGAATTAATAATACAGAAAAATTAAAAACTAGGAAATTATTAATTCCATGAAAACAAACATATTGCATTATAAATGAAAAGCAATCATATTATCTACCTGGCTCAGCCATTAGCAATATTAAGGTTGTGTAGCACTATAAAGCTTGATTACTGATTCTATCATAACAGAAAGTGAATGATAAATCAAAAAAAAGAATTATAATTTTAAAATATGGATATAGTAAGTACAAGTAATGCCAAAATGTATTGAATATATTGAAAATGATTACATCTAAGGAACAGGACTAACAAGTGGGGAGGGATTATGAATAAATAACATTTATTTTGATACTATGTCTCGATTTGACTTGATTTTAAAAATTACATGCACGATACAGTTTTATTCTGATATATTTAAATGTACATTTATTTTCATTTACCTTGCCTTAGATACGCCATACTTCTTCAACAACATGATTTATGCCTTTACTCTCAAAAACAGTCAACCACTAATACATACTTTTCCCCTATTTTTTTCTGTTGTTTCTCTGAAACATCTGAGAAAAGTATTATATGTTATTCTATTTTCCATGACTTTATCTGTCATATTTTTTTCTCATTTCCTCTGTGGTATATTCTGCATACTGTCTTCCTTAACTCTAGCTTTCAATTTAGTATCTATCTTTTGAACTATGATAGTTTCATGATCTGACTTTTCTTTATGACAAATCATTTCTTCATACAATTTGTAGTTGCTGACTATGAATTCATTTTCAGTAGGGATTTGTTCTAGGTTGTAAAGTGTTCCTATATGTCAATCTTATGCTTGCTTCTGCCAGGTGCTCCAAGGTGCCCCAACAGTCCAGAATTTATTTTTGTATTAATTACAGTATTTAAGATTCTCACACTAAGTGTGTCATCTAAATTAAAACTGCAAATCCAAAACGACTTGTAGGTTAGGGTCTGGGTCTCCTATTTCCCAAGAAAAGTTGTTTATTTACCCTACTTGGCACCTCTAGCAAAGAAACCCTCTTTTTCAGAATTCTATTTTTATATTTTATTTTATTTTTTAGAGATGAGGTCCCACTCTGTTGCCCTGGTGCGGTGCAATCACACAATCTTAGCTGACTGCATCTTCAAACTCCTGTGCTGAAGCGATCTTCCCACCTAAGCCTCTTAAGTAGCTGGGATTATAGGCACTGGCCACGAAGCCTGGCTGGAAACATTTCACCTCTAAGCAATGACCTGAATCTTCCCTCTGTTCATCCTTTTATTACAAAGGTGGCAACTTCCAGGGTCCTACCTATATCCAGGGCTCTTAGTTTTAGCTGCCACCTCTCAGTCCCAAAGACTGTGTGTGAGACAGATCATGTGTGGCCTTGGGTTCATATCTTACCAGCTATACCCTGAAGTTGCAACATCTTCCAGGGATTTACCACTGTGTTTTAAGTTACCTCTTACACTCAGGCATTTAGAAAATCCTTTTCTTTTTCTTTTAATTTTTGTATGTACATAGGTGTATATATTTATGGGGTACATGAGACACCTTGATGCAGGCATACAATAAGTAATAATTACATCAGCATAAATGGGGTGTCCATTACCTCAAGCATTCATCCTTTCTTTGTGTTACAAACAATCCAATTATACTCTTTTAGTTATTTTTAAATGTACAATAAGTCATTGCTAACTGCAATCACCCTACTGTGCTCCAAATATAAGACCTTATTCTATCTCACTATAGTTTTATACCCATTAACTATCCTTCCTCCTCTACAACCCACTATCATCCCCAGCCTCTGGTAACTATCAATCCACTCTCTATCTCCCTGAGTTAAACTTTTAGTTTTTACCTGTTACTTGAGAATTTCTCAATTTCATTTACTGAGAATAAATAAATTTGAATTTGTTTTCAAATAAGTGAGGACATGTGAAGTTTGTCTTTCTGTGCCTGGCTTATTTCATTTAACATAATGACCTCCAGTTTCATCTATGTTGTTGCAAATGACAGGATCTCACTTTGTTCTATGACTGAATAGTATTCCATTGTATATCTGTACCACATTTTCCTCACAGATTCATCTGGTTGATGGCACTTAGGTTGCTCCAATCTTGGCTATTTGTGAAGAATGCTACAATAAACATGGGAGTGCAGATATCTCTTCAATAAACTGATTTTCATCCTTTAAGGTATATACCTAGCAGTGGGGTTATTAGATATCATATGCAAATCTATTTTTTCATTTATTGAGGAACCTTCAAACTGTTCTCCATAGTTGTACCAATTTACCTTTCCATCAACAGTGTACAAAGGCTTCCTTTTCTCCACATCCTCACCAGCATTTATTATTGTCAAACTTTTAAATAAAAGCCATTTTAGGTGAGCAGGTCACTTGAAGTCAGGAGTTTGAGACCAGTCTGGCCAACATGGTAAAACCTCATCTCTACAAAAAATACAAAAATTAGCTGGGCTTGGTGGTGCACACCTGTAATCTCAACTACTCAGGAAGCTGAGGCACAAGAGTTGATTGAACTTGGGAGCTGAAGGTTGCAGTGAGCCAAGCTTGTGCCACAGTACTGCAGCCTGAGTAACAGAGTGAGACTCGGTCTCAAAAATAAAATAAATAATAATAGTAAATAAATAAAATTAAATTAAAATCCATTTTAACTGGGGTGAGATGAGAAGTCATTGTAGTTTTGACTTGCATTTCTCTTATAATCAATGATATTGGGCACCTTATCATATGCCTGTCTGACATTTGCATGTCTCCTTCTAAGAAAAGTCTATTTACATCTTTTATACCTTTTTAAATTGGATTATTAGATTCCTTTTCCCTACTGAGTTGTTGAGCACCTCATATACTCTGGCTATTGGTCCTTTGTCCAATAGATAGTTTGAAAATATTATTTACCATTCTGTGGGTTGTCTCCACTTGACTGTTTCTTTTCTTGAGCAGAAAGCAGAAACTTTTTGACTTGAGGTTATCCTGTTTGTCCATTTCTGCTTTGGTTGCCTGTGCTTATGGGTTATTAATCAAGAAATCTTTTCCCAGTCCAATGTCCTGGAGATTTTCTCTAATATTTTCTTGTAGAAGTTTCATAGTTTGAGGTCTTAAATTTTTTAATTCATTTTGATTTGATTTTTGTATAAGGTGAGTGGGGTCTAGTTTCCTTCTTCTGCATATGGAAAGTCAGTTTGCCCAGAATAAAATTTACTGAAGAGACTTTCCTTTCTCCAATTTATGTTCTTGGCACCTTTGTCAAAAATAAGTTCACTGTAGATATATGTATTTATTTCTGGATTCCTTACTCTGTTCCATTGGTCAATGTGTCTGTTTTTATGCCATCATCATGTTATTTTGGTTACTATGGCTCTGTAGCATAATTTGAATTCAGGTAATGTGATTCCTCCAGTTTGGTTCTTTTTGCTCATAATAGCTTTGGCTACTCTGGGTATTTTGTGGTTCCATATGAATTTAATGATTCTTTTTCTATTTCTGTGAAGAATGTCACTGGTATGTTGATAGAGATTGCAGTGAATTTGTAGATTGCTTTGGGTACTATGGACATTTTAACAATATTCTTTTTTCCAATCTATGAACATGCAATATTTTTCCATTATTTTGTGTTCTCTTCAATTTCTTGCATCCATGTTTTATAGTTTACATAGCAAAGATCTTTCACTTCTTTGGTTATGTTAAACTCCTAGATATTTAATTTTATATGTGGCTACTGTAAACAGGATTACTTTTGGATTTCTTTTTCCTTTTTTTTTTGAGACAGAGTCTCACTCTGTCACCCAGCCTGGAGTGTAGTGGTGAGACCTCCACTCACTGCAACCTCCATCTCCCGGGTTCAAGTGATTCACCTGCCTCAGCCTCCTTAGTAGCTGGGATTATAGGTGCCTGCCATCACGCCCTACTAATTTTAGTATTTTTAGTAGAGACAGGGTTTCACCATGTTGGTCAGACTGGTCTCAAACTACTGATATTGTGATCCGCCCATCCTGGCCTCCCAAAGTGCTGGAATTACAGGCATAAGCCACCACACCCGGCCTGGATTTCTTTTTCAGATTGTTCACTGTTGGTATATATAAATGCTAGAAATTTTTGTATGTTGATTTCGTATCCAACAACTTTACTGAATGTTTATCAGTTCTAATTAATAGTGTTTTTGCTGAAATCCTCAGGTTTTCCCAAATATAACATCATATTTGCAATCAAGGATAATCTAACTTGTCCTTTCAAATTTGGGAGCCCTTTATTTCTTTCTCTTGTCTGACTTACCTAGCTAGGACTTCCAGTACTATGTAAATAACAGCCATGAAAGTGGGCATCTTATTGTGTCCCAGGTCTTAGAGGAAAGGCTTTCAGATACTTCCTATTTTGTATGACACTAGCTATAGGTTTGTAATATATGGCATTTATACTTATACTGTATATATATTCCTTCTATACCTGATTTTTACGATGGGCTATCATAAATGATGAACTATAAGAAATGCTTTTTGAGCATCAATTGAAATGATTATAAGGATTTTGACCTTCATTCTGCTGCTAGGATGTATCACATTTGATTTGCGTATGTTGAACTATCCTAGCATCCCTGGAATAAATCCCACATGGCTATGATGAATGATCTTTTAAAAATGTTGTTAAATTTGGTTTGCTAGTTCTTTGTTGAGAATTTTACATCCTGCTCATCATGATTACTGGCTTTGAAAGGTTTTGTCTTGTTTTTATATGTCTTTCTCTGGTTTTAGCGTCAAGGTAATATTGGTCTCATAGAATGAGTTTGGAAGTATTCCCTATTCCTCCATTTTTCAGAATAGCTATGACAGGAATCAGTTCTTCTTAAAGTGTTTGATAAAAGGCATCAATGAAGGCATCCAGCCCTAGACCTTTCTTTGCTGACTTTTCACAGCTTCAAACTCATTATTTGTTATTGCTGTGTTTGGATTTTCAATCCTCATGGTTCAATCTTGGTAGGTTTTATGTATTTAGGAATTTATTTATTTCTTCTAGGTTTTCCAATTTATTGGCATATAGTTTCTCATAGTAAGCTCTACTAATACTTTGAATATCTGTGGTGTCTGTTATAATGTCTCTTTTTTTTGTATCTGATTTTTTTTGAATCATCTCACCTTTTCTGTTAGTCTCACAGAATGTTGGTTGATTTTGTTTATAGTTTCAAAATAACAAGTTATCATTTTATTGATCTTGTGTGTTCTTTTTTTCAATTTACTTTCATTTATTTCTGCTATTTATTTTTTCTTTTCTTGTACTAATTTGGGGTTTGGTTTGCTCTTACTTTTCTAGTTCATTAAGATACATCATGAAATTGTTTATTTGATATTTTTTGACATTTTTTATATAGGTGTTTACAGCCAAAAATTTCCTCCTGGTACTGCTTTCACTTATCCCACATGTTTTGGTATGTTGTGTTTCCATTATCATTTGTTTCTAGAAATTTTTCAATTTCATTCTTAATTTCTTCATTGATCCACACTGGTCATTCAGGAACATATTGTTTAATTTCTGTGTATCTGTAGAGCTTCCAAACTCCTCTTGCTATTGATTTATAGTTTTAAGCCATCATGATCAGAGAAAATACATAATATAATTTCAACTTTTTGAATTCTCTAAGACTTGTTTTGCTGCCTAACATTTGGTCTATCTTTGAGAATCATCCATGGGCTGAGGATCCTTGTATATATTCTGCAGCCATCAGATGAAATTTTCTATAAATACCTACTAGATCTATTTCATCTATAGTGCACATTAAATCCAATGTTTCTTTGGTGATTTACTTTCTGGATGATTCATCCAATGCTTAAAGTAGGGTGTTAAAATGTCCAGCTATTATTGTATTGGGGTCTATCTCTTTTGGCTCTAAGAATATTTGCTTAACATATCTAGGTGCTCCAGTGTTGGGGACATGTATATTTACAATTGTTATATCCTCCTGCTGAATTAATTCCATTTTAATTATATAATTACCTTCTTTTTCTTTTTTTAATAGTTTTTCATCTTAAAATATATTTTGTCTGACATAAGTATAGCAAAGCCTGCTCTTTTTTGGTTCCAATTGGTATGGAACATCTTTTCGCAT
The DNA here is from genome assembly GCF_049354715.1 of Callithrix jacchus. NCBI lineage: Eukaryota > Metazoa > Chordata > Mammalia > Primates > Cebidae > Callithrix > Callithrix jacchus. The sequence goes on along the minus strand of NC_133503.1, from coordinate 116,688,852 downwards.
TTCTTTATTTTCAATCTCTCTGTGTCTTTATAGTTGGAGGTGTTTCTTATAGGCAACAGATCATTGGGTATTATTTTTAAATCCATTCAGCCATTCTGTATCTTTTGATTGGAGCATTTAGTCCATGTATTTTCAATGCTATTATTAATAGGGACTTACTCCTGCCATTTGTTATTTGTTTTCTTGTTTTGTGTTCTTCTTTTCCTTCTTTCCTTCCTTCCTTCCTTCCTTCCTTCCTTCCTTCCTTCCTTCCTTCCTTCCTTCCTTCCTTCCTTCCTGTCTTCCTTTTAGTGAAGGTGATTTTGTCTGTGGTAAGTTTTAATTTCTTGCTTTTTATTTTTTTATCTGTTGTACATTTTTAAATTTGAGGTTACCATTACACTTGCAAATAACCTAAAACCAGTTTATTTTAAACTGATGACAACTTAATATTGATTGTATAAATAAACAAGGAAAGAGAAAACGAATAAAGTTCTACTCTTTAATCTCATCTTCCCACTTTTAATCTGTTTCTATTTATATCTTACTATACTGTGTCTTGAAAAGCTGTTGTAGTTATTTTTGATCACTTCATCTTTCAGTTCATGATATGCATAGTTTACAAATCACAATCACAGTGCTATTCTGTGTTTTTCTGTGTACTGACTATTGCTAGTAAGTTTGCACTTTCAGATGTTTTCTTATTGCTCATTAAGCTCCTTTTCTTTCAGATTGAACAACTCCCTTTAGCATTTCTTGTAGAACAGGTCTGGTGTTGATGAAATCACTCAGATTTTGTCTGTCTGGGAAGGTTGTTATTTCTCTCTCCTTTGTGTTTAAGGATATTCTCACCAGATATACTATTCTAGGGTAAAAAGGTTTTTTCCTTCAATACTTTACGTATATCATGCCATTCTCCCCTGGCCTGTATGATTTCAAACGGAAAAAAGTGTCCTGCTAGAAGTATTGGAGCTCCACTGCATATCATTTATTTTCTCTTGCTGCTTTTAGAATCATTTATTTATCTTTGACCTTTGGGAATTTATTAAATGTCTTGATGTATTCTTCTTTGGGTTAAATCTGCTTAGTTCTTTAACTTTCTTGTACTTGAATACTGGTATCTCTGTCTAGGTCTTGGAAGCTTTCTGTTACTTTCCTTCTGAATAAACTTTCTACTTCTACTTCTCTATACCAATTCTTTATGATCAATAACTCTTAAGAGTTGCCCTTTCGATGCATTTTTCTACAGCTTCTAGGCGTGTTTCATTCTTATTATTTTGTCTCTTATGACTGTGTATTTTCAAATAGCTTGTCTTGAAGCCCACTAACTCTTTCTTCTTCTTGACCAATTCAGCTATTAAAAGACTAATAACATTCTTCAGTCTCTCAACCGCAGTTTTCAACTCCAGAATTTCTTCTGGGTTCTTTTTTATTATTTCAATCTCTTTGTTAAATTTATCTGATAGAATTTTGAATTCCTTCTCTGTGTTAGCTTGAGTGTCTTTAAGTGTCCTTAACACAGCTATTTTGAATTCTCTGTCTGAAAGGTCATATATCTCTGTTTCTCCAGGACTGGTCCCCGGTGCATTATTTAGCTCATCTGGTGAAGTAATATTTTCCTGGATAGTCTTGATGCATGTGGATGTTTGTCAGTATCTTGGCATTGATAAATATTTATTATAGTCTTTGCAATCTGGGCTTGGTGGTACACTTACTTCTTGGGAAGACTTTCCAGGTATCTGAAGGCACTTGGGTATTGTGTTTGATGTTTTTGGTCCCTACAGTCACATCTGCATTCGGGGTTACCAGGAGCCTAGTAATGCTATGGCTCTTGCATGCTGGTAGAGGTACTACGTTGGTGGTCTTGGATAAGACATGGAAGAATTCTCTTGATTAACAGGAAGGAACTCTTGTCTTACTTTTCCCCAGAGTGTCTCCCTCTGGGCAGAGCTGCTTGGACCTGGGGGAAGGGTGACATAAGTACCCTGTGGCTACCACCAGTGGCAATGCACTGGGTCAGACCTGAAGCCAGTATGGTATTGCATCTCACCTATGGCCTGCAGTAACCACTACCTGACTACCACCTACATCCATTCAAGGTCCTTTAGTTTTACAACCAGTCAGGCTTGTATCCCTTCCTCACAGCAGTGAGTTCCCCTCAGCCCTGGGCAGTTTCATCAGGGAGCCAGGGCGTAGAGTCAGATACTTTAGGAACCTACCCACTCTTCTATTTTGCTGTGGCTGAGCTAGCACCAAAGATACAAGACAAAGTCCTTCCCACTCTCCTCTCCCATTTCCACAGGCAGTACAGTCTCTTCCAATGGCTACAACTGCCCCACACCTGTGACAGGTACAATCTGGCTACTGCCAATATTCACTCAATGCCCAAGGGCTCTTCAGTCCACTTGTGAATGCTACCAGTCCTGGGACTCTCCTTTCAGGGCAGCAGGCTCCCTTTTAGGCCAAGGTAGGTCTAGAAATACTGCCCAAGAGTCAAGGCCTAGAATCAGGGACCTTAAGAGCCCTCTTGGTGCTCTATCCCACTATGGCTGAGCTGGTACCTAAGGTGCAAGACAAAGTCCCCTTTGGTTTTCCCCCTGCTTTTCTCAAACAGAAAGAGTCTTTTACCATTGCCACCACAGCTGGGAATGCGCTGGCTCTCACCTGAAGCCTGCACATCTCAGAGTCTCATCCAAGACCCATGGCATACTCCCTGGGTATCACTCTGGTGGTTATTTAGGGCCCATGGGCTCTTTAGTCAGAAGGTGATGAATCCTGCAATGACTGGGTCCTTCCCTTCAAGGCAGTAGGTTTCCTCCTGGCCCAGGGTGCATCTAGAAATGTCGTCTGGGATCTAGTGTCTGGAATGGGAGCCTCAGGACTCTGCCCAGTGTCCTATCCTACTGTGACTCACCTGCTATCCAATCTGTAAGACAAAGTCCTCTTTACTCTTCCTCTTCTCTCCTCAAGCACCGCAAAGAGAGGGAAGGAGTCTCTCCTGGGCTGTAAGCTGTGTTGCCTAGGTTGGGGGAGGGGTGACACAAGGACTGTCTTAGCTGTCCTGGCTGGCATGCCACCAGATTGCTTGCTCATTCAGTCCACTGGCCCTAAGCATAGCACAGCACAGCACCAGTACCCACCCAGGAATTGCAGTCCTTATGGCCTACACTGCCTTTCAAGTTTATTTAGCAACCCAGAGCACTTTGGCCCACAGTGGTAGGGCATGCTGGAATTCAGGTTTCAATTGCTAGGATGGGTGATTCCTCTCTGGGTAGGGCTAGTCTAAATGCTCCCTCCATGTCTTGTCAACTGAGATCTGCCTGGTGTTGCTTTCTGCTGTAACAGGGCAGCACTGAGTTCCAATAAAAAGTCCCATAATCGCTGTGCTCTCCCTCCCTCAAATGCATAGATTCTCTCTCCACACCATGCTGCCACTGCCAGGACATAGGGGAAGGGTGGCATTGGTGATTCAAGAGAGTCTTTCCTACCCTGTTCAGTGCTTTTATCAGTGATATAATGTTAAAACCAGGTACTGTGATTGCTCACCTGATTTTTGGATTTTATGAAGGTGCTTTTTTGTGTGAGTAGTTGCTTAACTTGGTGTTCCTGCAGTGAGAACATCTGGTGAAGGCTTCTATTTAACTATATTCCTCTGCGTCCACTTTACTCCTCCCCTGTCTTTTGAACATTCATATACAACTAGGTATTTAATATTTTTGCTACACTTTATACATTATTTTTATGCATGTTTACTAGGAAAAGTTTATATTAATAAGCTCAGTCCACCATGTTATGGAAACCAAACTGTATAAATTACATTAATAAAAACAGCACTAATTTTTAAAACTCAGACATAACAGCATAAATATTATAATCAAAGTAACAAATTACGGAAATAGCAGATTCTTCTGAATAATCTATCTATGAGAAATTAGGGAAAATGTTATCCTAGTAATCAGACTTCTCATGAAATTATTAAAATTAATACCTAAATCACTTACCGATAGTATTTTGAAAGTATCTTTTGCAATTTTTTTACTGATTTTTATTACAAAATAATTTCTTTAACTTCTCAATCTTTGTTTTCACAAATGTAACTGCCATCAAGCTCTACCTTTCCCCTTATAGCTAGAGCCTGAGAAATAGAAATCAATCCTCAGAAGTGTGGGACTGTCTGGCCCGGGTTGCTATGGGAGTTGCAAGACGGTGGGCCAGGTCCCTATGCTGACTCTGGGGCTAGACCAAATCAACATTTGCTCCTACTATTGCTTCTTGGTTACGAATAGGATTGCCTGCTTTTTACCCCTTTTTAGAGACCAGTGGAAATGCCTAAAAAGATGTATGCGAGTAAGGATCATCAAAGAAACAAGTATGAGTAACTCTCAAGCTGCACAATCAGAGGCTGAATAATTGGTACATGAAATACTATTTCTTATTCCAGGCAACATATTATGCAGTGAAGATTGTCAAATGCCAAAAATGTTAGTGATGGCAACCTCAGAAGCACTTGTGGAGACTTATCCAATATGCACCATTTCTCCAATATGCACTCTTAATCCACTTTTGATAATAAAGTCCTGAAGTATCTAAAATGCAAGGATTGGGATATCTGTGATTTTCAAACTATGACCTGTGGAGCCCTGGGGCATTTGGGGAAGAAATCTCAGAGGCTGTTGTGGGAGTGGTTCCAATGCTCACCATGCCCTCCTTTCAACCTAATGGCTTCACAGATTTAAAGTTAATACTTTTCACAAACCAGTCCACTTAGGGCTTTACCATTGAAAAAAAAAGTTTAACCTTACAATGATAGAAATCAAATTTTAGAAATTTCAGTCTTCTACCAAAAATCTGCAGGGAATATAAAGAAACAATATTAACAACACTTAGTAAAAATATTGTGTGGCCTCCAAAATATCAGAATTTACTTCAGTTGTGATAATGAAAACCCACAGACCATGAAAAAGAGACCAGTGGTTCTAACTTTTTGAAAATTTTGGAAACCTTTCTTTAAATAAAGCTTTAGAAAAAGTCCAAACAAGTATAAACAAAAGCAGAGCTAACCTGATTTAAAAAAAAAAAAAAGTGGGCTGGGCTAGGTGGCTCACGTTTGTAATCCCAGAACTTTGGTAGGCAAGGCGGGTGGATCACAAGGTGAGGAGATCCAGACCATCATGGTGAAACCCCATCTCTACTGAAAATACAAAAATTAGCTGGGTGTGATGGCCTGTCAGTTACTTGGGAGGCTGAGGCAAGAGAATCACTTGAACCCAGGAGGCGGAGGTTGCCGTGAGCCGAGATCGTGACGCAGCACTCCAGCCTGGGCAACAGACAAGACTCTGTCTCAAAGTAAAAAAAAAAAAGAAAAGTAAGAATGGGACAGCTTCCTGTTCCCTGTTTGTTAGTCCTTCTCTGCCTGCATCTTAAAATACCATTATCCTTCCCTCAACCAACTCCTCCCCACCTACAGAGCAACCCTTGAAGACAACAGGATGAAAAGGTAAAGTTAAAGTAGTAAAAATACCTGCTTCTCAATCACCATGAAGAATATTACCATAATAATGTTAATATACATTTTTTCTAAAATAAAGAATATCAAATATGTAAACTAAAATTTCTATGTGTGCTGCATGCTTAGAAATCAGCTGCTTCTTTTCAAGGAATCATGAGTTGCCATTATTAAGAAAAAATTCAAGACAGTGAAATGCTGTTATCCCCAAAACATTATTCCTACTTATAAGAACAAAATGACTTACTATTGTAATGCTAATAACAAACTTCCTCCCTCCTGTCTAGGATATCCATAGAAAGTTTGTTCAAATAAAGATGTTTTGCATGGTTTTCCATATAGACTTTCCCCTCAAAATCCTTAAACAACAATAAAATATTCCAGGACAGGAAAGGCTTAGGTGATCTATAGCAGGGAAAACACAACTACATAAAATATTTCACCTAGCACTGGAATGTTGAAAGCATCCGATTTTCTTTACTAAGTTATATTTCAAATATTCATCAAATTGTGAACACATTTTACATGCTATGTTCTTCCAAAAATACACAAAAAGGATCTAACCACTCCAAAAATACACAAAAAGGATCTAACCACGAACAATTGTGTCAGAGAGAAAGTTCATTTCACTATTTAAAATCTGAAATCGGAAACAGTTTAAATATAATATTTTATTGTGTTAATTTAGTCTAATTTTCAATTTATTATAGTTACTTCAGTTCTACTAAAATACAGACTATCGAAGTTAGCAACCAGATCAAAAGTAGTATCTTTGCATTCTTTGCCTAACCACAAAAAGTAGAAAAAAAAACACCATATAATCAACCTAAGAAAGACTATTTCCAGCATTTTAAGGGTTTCAAATCTAGTAACCAAAATGTTCCTTAGGACCTGGGCTGAGTCTTCATATTATTATTTCTGAGTTAACAGAATAGAGAACATGTTACTTTTGACTTTTGTAATCATCAGTGTATTAAATAATTCCTTTCCAATTTTAATTACAAAAATGTAGGAATTCTTATAAATAAAACAAATAAAGCCTACATGGACACATATATCCCTTTACTTTTTACATTGTCTTTTATACAAGATACCAGTTTATTTATATTTCTTAAGGAAAATCTAATCATGTGAAAGAAATTCATACTTAGCAAAATTGTATTGTTCACTACGGAACTTACAAAGGTAATAGTATTAAAAAAAAAAAAAAAAAAAGCAGCCAAACAGTAAAATATGCCAATATTATGTCAGAAAACCAATTCACCATTGCAAGGAAGAAAATCCTGAATATAAATTAAAATATAAATTAAAAAATGGCGATTTCTAAAATGTTTGAATGCAAATAAGAATAAAATATTCAGTAAATATTACATTTTGCCATTCTGCATGTCTGTCTCATGCTTAAAGCATTTTATTTGTGGGCTCTAAAGAACATTTTAAAGAAATGACAAAAAAATTGAGTTATTCCAACTCTTCCTTTAAATAATATGAGATTAATTCAAAGTAGCAGATCTCCTTTAGTTTATAACTTTATTAAATCAGGTAGGCAAAGGCTTACAAAAGCAGTCATGATATTTTTGTCAGAAGTATTTTCAATTATGTTGATACATATTTGATAAGTTTGATATTTCACGATTAAAAATATTTTAGAAAAATAATTCATTCAAAAGCTATTAAGTCTTTGTATGCTCAGGATACCACTTTTTCTTTGTAACTGCATTATAATACAGAATAATTTTTCATACAAGTAAAAGAAATAGTAACAACTTGAAGATAAGATTATGCTTTGGATATACTTTTTGAAGAAACATAAAAACGTATAATAAAGTAGTACTATAAAATGCCCCAAAAAAATACAGGAAATTGTACTTACATCCACAGCTCTTTTAATAAATGGTATCTGCGTGCCACTGTCCAGATCTTCATTTATGATAAGTCTCCTCGCCCACTGACCTGCCCTGACAACACCACTACCATGAATTAAAACCATAAGTTTCTGCGGATTTGTCAATGCGTCCTCACTCATATAGATAAAACTCTTCGGTTCACTCTCAGTGGCATCTACCTGCAATTAAATACAATTAAATAATAAATAAATGTCTTCTGATCAGGCATACACATAAATGAAAAACAACTAACGGTTGTTATAAAGTATTAAATGGTTACTATGGAATTAAAGAAGTAAAAAACAACTTTAACACGAAATTAAAATATTCAGTAGAGACTAACAATTATGCATTAGGTGGATGAGCCAAGACATGATAGTAATTTAAATATAAAATATAAAAAATATTCGTAATATGCTTCTCTTCATTATTCTTGTGTATGTAGTATTATAGTACCACTGTAAATAAAAATAACCATTTTTTAGTGCTACCTACAGTCTAGCTGCTATGCTACCTGTTTTAAAAATATTATCTCAATCCCAGCACTTTGGGAGGCCAAGGTGGGTGGATTACAAGGTCAAGAGATCGAGACCATCCTGGTCAACATGGTGAAACCCCGTCTCTACTAAAAATACAAAAAAAAAAATTAGCTGGGCATGGTGGCGCATGCCTGTAATCCCAGCTACTCAGGAGGCTGAGGCAGGAGAATTGCTTGAACCCAGGAGGCAGAGGTTGCGGTGAGCCGAGATCACACCATTGCAATCCAGCCTGGGTAACAAGAGCGAAACTCTGTCTCAAAAAAAAAAAAAAATTATCTCATTCATTCACAACCCATTTAGGTGGTACTATTATTATATTAACTTAGAGATAAAGAAATTGAGACTTAAGACAGTTTAAATAAGTTGCCCATGGTCACAAAACTGTAAGTTTTATAACAGAATATTGCACAGAAATAATAAAAAATAGAAAACTGAAATTGGAGATAAATCTATTGAAAAATCATTTATCAGCCAGGAATACCACCAAATTGTTGAAGGGAAGAAGAGGACACTATTTAAAAACTAACCATCTATTCTATTCTTACCTGATCTATGTAAACGGACTTTCAAATTTCATTCAGATTGTGAACACAGGATTATATAACAATTATTTTTACAAAGCCACATTATTTTTTTTAAGAAGAGAAAGAAAAAGAGGGAAAAAGAGAAAAAGAGGAAAAAAGAAATATTACTTCATTCCTAAAATGGGTATCAATAATGGCCGATCAATATTTTGTGTGTTTAAAGTGGATAATATATACTTTGTGTGTTTAAAATGGAGAGCTCTATTGAGTTTATTTGTTCTGGATCTGAGTTCAAGTCTTGGATATCGTTATCAATTTTCTGTCTCGTTGAATCTAAATCTCATTATGGGTCTTATGTATCTGCGTGTTAAGATCTCTTATTATTACATTAATCCTTTTACCCTTGTATCCTTGTAGCTTTGTAATCTATTTTATTAATTGTGAGAATTGCAACTCCTGCTTTTTATTTATTTATTTTTGCTCTCCATTTAATTGGTAAGTTTTTTTCCAACCCTTTATTTTGAGTCTTTGTATATCTTTAGATATACTGTTAGATTTTGTCTGTATCTTTTGATTGGGGGATTTAGTCGATTGAAATTTAGGGTTACTGCCATTTGATATTAACTGGCTATTTTATCCTTTCGTTGATGTAAATTCTTCTTTATGTTAATGCTCTTTACTTTTTGTTGTATTTTTAGAAAGGCTCATACTGGTTGTTCCTTTCTATGTATAATGCTTCTTTTAGAAGTTCTTGTAAGGCAGGCCTGGTGGTAATAAAATCTCTGAGTACTTGCTTGTTCCTAAAAGATTTTATTTTTCCTTCAATTGTAAAGCTTAAATTGGCAGGATATGAAATTCTGGGCTGAAAGTTCTGTTCTTTAAGTATATTGAATATTGGCCCCCACTCTCTTCTAGCTTGTAGGGTTTCCACTGAGAGATCTGCTGTAAGCCTAATAGGCTTCCCTTTATGGGTAACCTGATCTTTCCCTCTGGCTGCCCTTAATATTTTCTCCTTCGTTTCGATCCTGGTGAATCTTACGATTATGTGCCTTGGGGTTGGTCTTCTTGAGGAATATCTTTGTGGTGTTCTCTGTATTGCCTGGGATTGAATAGTGTCCTGCTTTGCTAAATTAGGAAAATTTTCCTGGATAATATCCTGAAGAATATTTTCCAGCTTGAATTCATTCTCTCCATCACATTCAGGTACACCAATCAAACGTATATTAGGTCTTTTCACATAGTCCCATATTTCTCGAAGACTTTGCTCATTCCTTTTTATCCTTTTTTCTCTATTCTTATCTTGTCATTTTATTTCATTAAATTGGTCTTCGACCTCTGATATCCTTTCTTCTGCTTGATCCATTCGGCTGTTTAAGCTTGTACATATTTCACTAAGTTCTTGTGTTGTATTTTTCAACTGCATAAGTTCATTTGTATTCCTCTCTATATTGTCTATTCTTTTCATCATTTCATCGAACCTTTTTTCAAAGTTCTTAGTTTCTTTACATTGGGTTAGAACAAGTTCCTTTAACTCCCAGAAGTTTCTTATCATCCACCTTTTAAAGCCTACTTCAGATAATGGAACACAGTCTTTCTCCATCAGGACTTGTTCTGCTGCTGATGAGTCCTTTTCCATCAGGGCTTGTTCCCTTGCTGATGGGTTCTGATTTTGGGTATACTCGGCCTTCTTAGGCTGTTTTTTTCCCTTCATTGTAGATGAACCGCCTTTCTAATTAGGTTTCTGAGTCCGATTCTTTGATTCCCAGTGCTGGGATCCAAGCAACCCACTGTGGCAGCCTAAATAGCAGCGATAAAACTGATGGTGCTCTTCTGCCTGGGAATCTCTGGTCTGGCTTCCCTCTTGAGTCCGCAACAAGCGGCTCTGACTTCCTGGAGCTCCAAACTCCGGTCAATAGGGGTAGCAGTCCCAGGCGCCGGCAAAACTACTGCGGCAGCCACAAGAGTCGCGCTGGTGACCCGTGGGGCTCCTCCACTGGGAATTGGCTGATCCGTGAGTGACGAAAATTCGTCTAAAAGTGTGGCGTCGTCTCGTTCTCTGAGCTTTCACTGGGAGCTACAATCCCGAGCTGTTAGTGATTGGCTATCTTGGATCAAAGCCACATTATTTATGTACTCCGATGAACTTACTTTATAAACTAGTTACTTATGTGATAAAAAGTAAATGTTTTTATCCATTTTGATTGTATTTAATATTTAGATTTGTAACTATATGCTCTATGATTTACACTTGAAAGACACAAAACACTTTAACTTCCCAACCTTTTGTTACATATGCCATGACACACTTAGTGGTATTCCATATCAGCAGTGGTTAGTAATTGGAAATGGAAGCCTTTGGATAGCCAGATCAAGCCAGAAGTTGACATTGTAAGGGCTGGTTACACACCCTCACATAAAGAAGGTCAATCCACATGCAGTGTAATGAAATAGCTCTTCACTTTGTCAACTGCATATGTTCACACAATTATCAAAATAAAAAGTATACATAAACTCTAGATGCCTAAAAGAATACCCCGGATTCTAAGTATTCCCACTCATTATACTTAGGAAGAGAAAAATAAAATAAAATATCTCTACTTCTAAAACAATCAGGCTGGTTTCAGTAAGAGATGGCTTAGGCATTTGTGCAAACAGAGCACAAATGGCAATTATATCAGCAAGAGCAGCATGGACATGGGGCTTAAAGAAGAAATAACACCTTTTCATTGAAGTCTTCCCTGACTACCCCATTTAAAATTCCAAACATGCCCCTAAGAATTCTGTAGTCCCTTTCCCTGTTTTATATTCCTCCATGGTGCATACCATGATCTAACACACTGTATGCTTTACTCTATATTTTTGCAATTGTGTTTATTCACCACCTGCTCCCTCCACTAGAATATAAGTCTAGGCAGGCACAGAGTTCTCAGGTTTGTATCCACCTATAGTCTCAGTACCTGAAACAGAACCTAACATATTGTAGACACTCAGTAATTAAAAACAATGAACTTTTGGAATAAGGCATCTTATCAAGCATCAGCAGTGACTTCCTTTCGATAAAAGGCATTTAATGTTTACAATAGCAAAGACCTGGAATCAACCCAAATGCCCATCGATGATAGACTGGATTGGGAAAATGTGGCACATATACACCATGGAATATTATGCAGCAATCAGAAATGATGAGTTCGTGTCATTTATAGGGACATGGATGAATCTGGAGAACATCATTCTCAGCAAACTGACACAAGAACAGAAAATGAAACACCGCATATTCTCACTCATAGGCGGGTGATGAAAAATTGAGAACACATGGACACAGAGAGGGGAGTACTAAACACTGGGGTCTATAAGGGGAAAAGGGGAGGGCCAGTGGGAGGGGGAGGTGGGGAGGGATTGCCAGGGGAGAAATACCAAATGTGGGTGAAGGGGAGAAAGCAAACAAAACACACTGCCCTGTGTGTACCTATGCAACTGTATTGCATGCTCTGCACATGTACCCCAAAACCTAAAATGCAATAAAAAAAAAAAAAATCAATTGAGAAAAAAAAAAAAAGGCATTTAACTAAGTAACACATCCTCGAAAATGGTTATAAAACTTGCCTGGTTCAGAAAGCATAAACTGAAGATTAAACTAGTAAAAAATTACACAGAATTTTACAAGACCTGTACAATGTTAAAGAATTAAAATGAGATAACTATAATTTTATTAGCAATAGCTAAAAATACAGGAAGAGAGATATGAAATGTAACACAATCATATTAGCTTTACCTGCATGCTACGACCAGAGTAAACAAATTATAATGATGACAATAAATATGACTAAAGCCACACAGGAAGATAAGTGGATGACAGACACAGAAAAACCAAACCTAAGAAGAAAAATTCCCCTTTACCAAGAAACACATAGGAAAATAGAATTATTGCTCAGTTAAAGAGGCTAAAAAAAAAAGGCAATGGTGATAAGAACAAAATAAAAAATATTGAAAGCCAAAGCTGTCAGTGTATAATAAAAAAGAGGCCACAGGAGTTTCTAGTCATTCAATTACCAAAGAGTACATCTAATCACGCACAAAGAAAAGTGCTTCTTAAAGTCAGTGAGGCCTTAATGGATCCTGGAATGGCTATGGAGATGGATATCTACTTACCTTAATGAAAAAACCTGTAGCTACAGATACTCCAGTAGGTGCCGATCACTGTCTCTTTTTTTCCTATTCGACTAATCCCTTGTTACCAAGAAACTGAGTCAATGTTTTAAGCAATGAGATATTGCCACTTTGAAGTCCACGGTAATCACTTAAAACTGAAAGAGACTTATTTTCAAATGATAAAAATCCATTTTATATTAAAATGCTGCTCAGTGAAGAATCACTTGAGTCCAGGAATTCAAAACCAACCTGGGCAACATAGTGAGACCCTGTCTCTACAAATAATCAAAAATTAGCTGGGTGTGGTTGTGCGCACCTGTAGTCCTAGCTACTCGGGAGGCTGAGGCTAGAGAATTGCTTGAGCCCAGGAAGTCAAGGCTGCAATGAGCCATTACTGCACCACAGCACTCAGCTTGTACAACAGAGTGAGATCCTATCTCAAAAAAGAATAGAAGGAAAATGGAATCACATTTTTAAAAAAATGCAGTGGTGATAAGAAGAAAGATACAAGAGGGAAAATGGAATCACATTTAAAAAAATGCTGCTCAAGAATTTTTAAGGGTCTACAAATTAAAGTAGCCATGAATAAATAAAAGTTTTACTTCAATATTGAGAAAAGCTGACTTTGAAAATATAAGAATATCAGAATATTCAAGAAAAACAACAATGAAAATGAATTTAATTATTAAGAGGTAAAAGCAGTATTTTAGCTGGTCATTGGCTAATATTCACCTCAGTTTACACAGAACTCTGACTCTGTACATGAACTACAATGTACTGTCTATAAAGTTAGTGCTAATTTTAACTAGTAAAATATCTACATGAATAAAATAACTCTTCTTCATTAAGCTAATTATGTTTGAATATATAGCTGTTCCAAGGTCATTTATCTTCAAACAGTGGTAATTTATTAAGCTAAATTTTCATTAAAGAATACACATAAAGGTCTTTCCAGTGAACCACCTCAGTTTACTGACAAATCAACCCCAAACACCTTTTGGTTGGTGAGACTGCACCAAATAATTTTTAGCAGTTAACAATTCATTGTGGAATACTCACAAACACCATTAATTGCTGAAACACGATTATGTAATAAACTAAGTTAAAATTTGTAGTGAAGTTGTTAATTCATGTCTCCATCATTCTGTACAAGTATGAGATATTTCACTATAATTGAGAACGCTTTATGCCTATTTATGAGAGGTGTGAACTAAACATAAAGCATGATCATAATGTTTACTATCAAATCATGAGTTCCACAAAGTGCTATCATTTAAAAGATGGTTCTTTTTTTTTCTTTTAAAATAGTGTAAGACTAAAAGAGTTCATCATCAGGAAAAATAAAGGTTTGAAGGTACTCTTTAAGTAAAAAGAACAACTATTTACACACACACATATACACACACACTCTGAGATTTAAGAAAACTCAAGAAAAAAATAATAGCTATTAAAAAATAGTTGTGAAGAAAAATTTCACAACTATACCAAATATGTGATAATTTAAAGGGAGATATTAATTTTTTAAGACAAAATTTAGAGTTACTTTATAAGTTTATTAAATAAGGGATACTTTATTAACCAAAGATGGGCATGAAGTTTACTTTCATATAAACGTAATTGGCCCTTGCTTATTAGCTTTATATTCTAAATTTAAAATCAAAGGATAATCAGGTTCACAATACAAAGTCCTCTTCCATCTAATTTCAAGTTTTCTATAATGATAAATAATGAAAATCACATAATGTGATCTACACAGCCAATTATTTTGATATTTGTTCTAGAAATTTGGAGACTGACGTGAGTTTAAGGATTCCATGGAACTAGAAGTATTATAGAGTTAAAGGATTGAATATTAATTGTGCGGTATCAATAAATTAACCTACAGCTGTTTAAATATCATTCTTCAGAAACTGTGAAAGAAAGAAAATGAACAAGAAAGGAAAACTACGCAAAGTGACAAAATTCTAACCTGACTTTCCAGAAGACCAAATTTCAATATATAGTTTTAATGGAGTAAAATGCTAGACCTAAAGTCAAAACTAAAACAGTAAGTCTAAATACAAAAAGGATGGGCATATCCATTCCCAGAAAGGTACTAAAATCTTGACATTCAAGTGTTTCTTTAAAGAAATAAGTTTCCAATAAACCAAGGGTTGATGTAGCTGTTACACAGAATAATATTTTATTGACTAATCGATCATAAGCACTTGGGACAAGGTCTAGCACCTAAAAAAAAGTTAAATAAATCTATGTTGAATAAATGAATAAATGAGTGAATGACTAACAATGTGTTCTTTCACTCGAGGTTACTTACAGAAAATTAAATAAATGGGTTTCCTTTAAAAAAGAAACTAAGGAATCAGTTCTGGAGAGGGACACTATTAAGAAATCCTCAAATCCTCCATTCATAATAAATAGCCCTATCCAAGGAATTTTTAAAACTCATGCAAACAAAATCATCTATATGCAAAGTGTGGTGCCTTAAATGAATTACTTTTATCAACTCTCCCACATTCTTATATATCAAAAATCATAAAGTTGTCAGGGACAGCAAAGATCCTCCAATCTAGTCCAACCACCATTTCACAAACATGATTACAATCTCTTAATTTGAAAGCTTAATATTTTGTGGTTTACATTTAAAATAACAGGGGCTTGTGTGTTTTTTGTTTTGTCTTTTGTTTTTTTTTTTGACAATTTGAGTCTGAGAACAAATCTCAAACTTTTTCACTCTGAAACGGCAAAATGTGCAAAATTCAAAAAAATGTTCTGCCAAAAAGGGAAGGAGCAGTGTTATAAAACAGGAAGCACCAGGAATGAATTTGGGAATGTGTAGAGGAAAGAACATACTATGTGTAGAAATAAGACATATTTTTAAAAACCAAGAAATATTTAAAGAGACAGTGAATGTCTAATGTAACAAAAAGTATACTGGTTTATTACAAATAAATAAAAATAAATTATTCCAATTAAATGAGAAAGGGTACAGAAAATGGTAATCCTTTTAATTGCATCATCATTTTCAAAAAGACTGGAAATCAGTATTTTTTCCTTTATGCTGAAAAGTATTACTTTATAAGAAGTACTGTGCAGAATGAGATGAGGTATACTAATAATCATTTAAAATTATTGATAGCACAATGGAACCTTAACATTTAAATTTATCACAATTAACTCAAAACAAAAGTTTTCTTTGAAATTAAATACTGTTTTACTTACAAATAAACATTTCATTTGAAATAAACATTTCTTTAAAATTTGACTTACTGGAATAGATATTTTTTTCAAATTACAATCCTTTTCCAGGAGCTCATATACATACTTCGTGATGATCTAAGTAGAAAAGAAATAACACATTAAGATGCAATGTCATCCATTATCAAAACTGATATAAATTTTGGTAAATTATTGCTATTGTTCTGAGTAAATATCTCTTCATCTTGGAATGCTTTGATACTATATTAAGAGACTACTAATTACCGATAATGGTTTACTTCCTGCTGTTGTATGAATAACTATGAACTTTGGTATTAAGGATTAGGGCCAATTAATACAGACTCACAAAAATATACATGACTTTCTCTTTTTCAAGGGAACACACTGAAAGCATATTTTCTTTTTTTCGGTGTTTCTAAAATTTTTTTCTCCTATTATTTTCCCATGGCACTATATCTAATATATTAATAGCACCTTATTGACTCTGAATCTCAACATCTCTTTTGCGTTCACTGAATTGAGGAGGAAAAAGTCAGAGGTATTCTAAATAGAAAAGGAAAACTCATCCAGAAAGTCAGGAACCAGTCAATATCACTGCTTATGCTAGGAAGAAACATAATTCCTCTAGATGTCCGTGTCCTAATTCCTGGAATCTGTATGTTATGCTACATATTAAAAGAACTCACAGATATAACTAAGGTTTAGAACCTTGATATGGGGAGATTTTCTTGGATTATCTGGATGGTGTATTTAAAGGTAGATTACAGAAGAACAGTGGGTCAGAGAGATGCAAAGTGATTCAACTGGGTGTTGCTGGTTTTCAAGGTGGAGGAAGAAGACAAGCCAAGAAATGTGGTAGCTTCTATAAAGTGGAATAACCTTCAGTGTACAGCAGTAAGAAAATGAGACCTCAGTCCTACAACTGCAAGGAACAGAATTGAGCCAACAAGCCTTATAAGCAGTAAACAAATTCTCCTCTAGATCCTAAAAACGGCTTGTCCACAACATGATTTTAGCCCAGTGAAACTCATACAGGACTCTGACCTATAGAATTGTAAGATAATAAATTTGTATTGCTTTAAGCCACTAAATTTATAGTAATTTGTTATAGCAGCAATAGAAAATTAACATACGATTTCTATTAAGGAAGGCAAAGAGTAAGGAAAGAGACATCTGGAATAAAAGCAAATATTAAATAGGTGGTACTAATGGGAAATTTTATTATTATTTTTTTTTGGAGACGGAGTCTTGCTCTATCACCAGGCAGTGCAGTGGCGCAATCTTGGCTCACTGCAACCTCCACCTCCCAGGTTCAAGCAATTCTCCTGCCTCAGCCTCCTGAGTAGCTGGGATTACAGGTGTGTGCCACCATACCTGGCTAATTTTTGGTTTTTTTTTTTTAGTAGAGATGGGGTTTCACCATGTTGATCAGGCTGTTCTCGAACGCCTGACCTCATGATTGGCCCGCCTCAGCCTCTCTAAGTGCTGGGATTACAGGCATCAGCCACAACGCTCGGCCTAATGGTCATTTTAAAGAGTGTTTCTCCACCCCAAAATGTCTGCTTATCTATGCATAAAACCTCAGAGAATAATTTTAGCAGAAACATAATTAAAAGTCAAATTTTATGAAACAAAATCAGAGGATGATTTTTTTTTAGAAAATTAAGATGTCAATCGCTTGCTTTGGTGCTGTATTCTGTAATTTAAAATAGATTCTTTATCCTGCTTTCTTCAAGGAGTCCAAAATTCTTTCTTCTACGTATATGCATTCATTTCATTTTAGAAACAGTATATTAGATGTATGCTAGAACAGCTTTATCTTCGCTGGTAATGGTAATTTCAAAAGCTATGATAACTATATTAGAACTAGGTAATAAAATGCTAGTTATTAAACTAATAGTATTCTTATGTTTCAACACAGAAGTTAAAATTATGTTCATTATACCTTCACTGGGAGGTAGTGGTACTGTAGATTTGTAAGAGTAAACTAAAAATGTGGAGGTTTGGACGGAACATAAGTATAAAGTTACATAATGACCTGCTGCTTTAAGAGAAATAGATTAAATAAGATTAGCAAAATGAGTGGTTTAACATTTCTGAAAATATCCTACAATCTATGAAATCACAAAATATCCTTACATTTGAAGTAACAACAAAACGAATCAAACTTAACTCAATCCAAATGAATTCTACCACCATGAAAAATATTTGAGACACAATCTGAGAATTAAAAAATTAAACACTACTGACCTTACAAAAAGAAAAAAAGCTGAACAAACTGAAAGTCAACAGCCTTATTAGATCCATCAGTTAATCCTCAATGTTTATACTACAGGATAATATAAAACAATTCAAAACTCAGAGATTGCTTATATTTAGCTTTGAAACACACAATAGGGCAAGTCTATATTCTGGAATTTGCAAGTTATCAAACCAAATAATAAAACTACATATTAAGAATTGGAGAAACACTATTTAACTTGCCTAATTTGCTTTGATCTCCAATTCCTTACTGTAGGAAAAAAGCAACCCTAGATGAAGTCATCTACCTTATAGGCAATTCTCTGTGTTCAGTACACTCTCCACAGCTCTAGTCATCCTCCAAGATACAGATCACATGTCAACTCCTTCAGGTAACTCTCACGGCCTCACCCTAACCCTCCAAGATATGGCAAAGTGTCCACCTCTATTTTCCTCTGGATATGACAAAATATCATTGTCTAACATACTACTCTAATATCTTTACCTGTCTCTTACACATCTACTTATAGAACACTACAATTTGGGTCTCCTACCTTTATTCCTTCTTGTATTCACAGGATACTCTGGCAAACAGAAGATAATTAAAATTGAATTCTCATGAATTCTCCTCTCTGTCCATCCTGTCTACATCTTTTGAAAAAGATATAAGTTTAAGATTAAAAAAAAAATTTTCTAATTGCTAAATCAAGGCTTAGGAAGAAAGCATCAAGGACTCATTCATTGCCTTCCAGATTGCATAGAATTTCAGACTGCATTTAGAAAAATCAAAAAATGAAAAAGATAATTTCAAAAAGGAGATGAAAAAGTATTTCTGTCCAAGTGTCATCTGTGTTCAAACGTTCACTGGGAGCTGTGTTTATAGATGGAAAAGAAAAGGCTTAAGAAGACTATGCAGGCTCTAAAATTATGTCTTCATTCTAATAAGAAACCAAGAAACTTCCATTTTCTGGTCTGATGGTCTTCCATTTTCTGGTATAAAGAGCTTGGAAGTAGGTACTACTGACCTTACAAAAAGGAAGAAGACAACAAACTGAAAGTCAACAACTCTTATTAGTTCCATCACAGAAATGAGACCACAGAGCAAACTGTTTCCCTGAAAATGGAGAGACAGACAGGCAGATATAAAGAATCAGTTTACAGGGTACAAAGCCTCAGGAGCAAAAGCCCTCAGCTGAAACCAGGACTAATGTAGGAACACTTTAAACTGCAATGGACGAACTACTAGATGGAGTGTGGACTAGCTTAACAGCTAAAAACTAGGAGGACATTCAACCTTAAGGGGGAGGGGACAAATTTTTATGAATTTTACTTCTAGGAGGGCTACGTAGGTTCTCACTATGAAGACTATATTAAAAACTCCCTCTTGTTTCTGCCAGAGGAAGGCAAAAAATAACCATTTAGAAATACTCCAGAGCTCTCTACTGTCTTTAACAATACCTGAAATAGTTCAAGAGGAACTATTTTACCAGAATCTAACTAACCTGGGAAAGAAAAAATGCCCAACTTGGGCTCACTTAAGAGATGAGACCTAATAGACGACTACAGAATATCTTTCCATCTACCCTAAGTTGTTACCACCCTATCAATAGAGTTCCTATAAAATGCCAGAAGATTGCAGCTAAAATAACTCTAAGAGTCAGGTCCTTTTTAAGGACCCTAGAAAAATCCAAAGACAACAGAGGAGACAAAAACAAAGAACTTAGAGGAAATTGTAGCCTCTGACATGCAGCTAAAGCAAACAGTAAACACAATCTAATGCCTAGCCAAATAAACATATAATCTCACACTAAAGACCTTTTCACTGGCTGGCACAGTGGCTCATGCCTGTAATCCCAGGACTTTGGGAGGCTGAGGTGGGTGGATGACAATGTCAAGAGACTCAGACCATCCTGGCTAACATGGTGAAACCCCATCTCTACTAAAAATATAGAAAGTTTTTGGGCGTGGTGGCACATGCGTGTAGTCCTAGCTACTCGGGAGGCTGAGGCAGGAGAATTGCTTGAACCTGGAAAACGGAGGTTGCAGTGAGCCAAGATCGTGTTACTGCACTCCAGCCTGGGCAACAGAGGAAGACTCCGTCTCAAAAAAAAAAAAAAAAAAAAGAGAGAGAGAAACAAAACCCTATTTACTTCATTTCCTTTCACCTGATTTATCATATCAGGCTTTCAACAAGTAGTTGCCAGGATGCTAAAAGGCAATTACAAACAAAACCCCCAGGATCTATAGAGAAAACAAAACATCAGAACTAGACTCAGATATGGCAGAGATACTGGAATCATCATACTGGGAATTTAAAAGAACTCTGATCAATATGCAAAGGGATTTATTGGAAAAAGTGTACCACATACAGGAACAGATGGGTAATGTAAGCAGAAACATGGAAACTAAGATACAATCAAAAAGAAGCGTTAGATCAAAACCACTGTAACAAAAATGAAGACTACCTATGAAGAAGTCCAGTGTCATTTAAAGAAACACTGGAAAGAGAAATCTACTACACTTGACAGTTTTCCTGGATTTCTTCTGATTCCTAAGAAGCTACCATAAGATAAAAATTAAATGAATTCACAATGGAAAAAAATAGAAAAATAATTTTGAGGTTAAAAATTCATGGAATAAATCTGACTACCAATACAATAATGCTCTCAAGAAATTAGAGTCTGACTCAAATTTTTCTAGCTCAGAGTTTCTCCATGAAGTATAATAAAAATCACTTTTCCATGGACCAATTCCAAAAGAAGAGTTATATTCATCCTACTGTGAATTTACTTTTAATATTTCTGAAGCACTTACTATATGCCTATCATGTTCCTCATTCATCTCAGCAATACTTCTGGTCTTTAATTCGATAAGAAGCCACCAATGATAACTTTTAGTTCAGTAACAGAACTAAAATTATTCTAGCAGGATATAATTTAAGGGGGTGGGAAAGAGTGACATTAGAAAGCCTTCTAGAAGGTATTACAAACCCTTTTGAGAAATAAAATGTAATATATGATAATATATATTACTGTACAGGTAAGGTAAATAATATAAATATTTTAATTGAGTACAAATTTAAAGTTTATTTTATTACCAGATGTTCAAGCTTTCATTCTTTCTTCCTCAGAAGAAAATCTCTCAATAGTAACAAACTAAATTTGGCCTTATTGATTCATGGCAATAACAATTTTTATTTTACAACTTTATTAACTATATAAGATAAATATTTGTATATTGGGTTTATTAGGAGAGGAAGAACATCAGCCCAAGACATAAAACACCAATACGCATACATCATCAGTCATATCCATCCCTACAGATGACATGTAAATGCTAAGAGACTCCTGATTTTAAATGTAAAGGTGGATGAACTGAATCAAAAGGGAAACTCTAAAAGATTTCCTTGTATCTATAAAATTTTATGCCTCTTTTAATCAAATAAAATCTCAGAAAACAGGCTCAGTAAGTACCTGAATTAGTAAAATATGAACTAAAATATTAAAAGAAATAATTTTTTTAAAGTTTCTAAACATTTGAAACATTTTAAAAGAAAAATAATTAAGTGCTTAAAACATTTTAAAAGAAACCATTTTTTTTTTCTTGTTTGTACAGCCGTAAGTATCCCTACCTGTTACATGGGACACTGGAATTTGATTCTCCCCACAACCAAAAAAAGAAAAGAAACAATTTGTAAAGAGCCTTAGGATAATAAATCATTACCTAGTAGAAATCCGGTTCTAAATTATAGAATGAAATTTAATAATTTATAATGAGTACACTGAAGTGATAATAATATTCTCAGTTTTCTGTTTGAAATAATTATGTGTATCACGTTTACATTAAATGGATACTTATAAAACAGTTGAAAATAGTTTACTTTTACATAAGGATCTCCTTTTAACATTATTCATTTGCTTAGGAAGCCCTGGTTTCACAAATGAGCCCAAAGGAGTTAGAAGAGACAATCTGATTTATCATACTACAATGTATCACAAATGTAAATGAAATTTGATATTATAAGCCCTTAATATATCAAAAGTTTAAAAATATCTTGAAGATAAACTTTGCTTTTTAACACAGTATTTAGCCAGGTGCAGTGGCTCATGCGTGTAATCACAGCATTTTGGGAGGCCAAGGCAGGTGGATCACCTGAGGTCAGGGGTTCGAAACCAGCCTGGCCAACATGGTGAAACTCCTCTCTACTAAAATTACAAAATTAGCCAAGCATGGTGGCACATGCCTGGAATCCCAGCTATTCAGGAGGCTGAGGCAGAAGAATCGTTTGACTCTGGGAGGTGGAGGCTGTAGTGAGTCGAAATAGCACCACTGCACTCCAGCCTGAACAACAAGAGTGAGACTCCATCTCAAAAATAAATAAATAAATAAAAATAAAACAAACAAGCAAAAACACAATATTTATTCTATCTATTCTCTGTTATTCACTTTCACTTTGCTTATGATTAATAAAAATACAATTTAAAATCCCTATACCATTTGTTTTGAGAGGCAGAGACTTCAAGATCTGTGTATTCAGTATGTAATTGAATAATTGGTTGGATTCCTCAATTTAAAATATACAAATAAATGGCAGATAGTGCCCCACCAGGTCTGAAGAGCAGAAGCAGAAGACAGATCTCACTTCTGGAAACCTTATCTTCGGCATGGTCTGCCACTGAAGGAGCAGCGAGTGAAACCTTCCAAAGTCCTCCTTGGGTCAAAGGAAATCCAAGAGTGGTGCCAGTTGCTTAAGAAAGCAACACCAAAGCTTCTGAATGGACAAGGATGGGGGAGTCATCTCTCACCTCCCTTCCCCTTTTCTCAGCTCGCTGTTGTTGGACTTGGCAAAGGCTTTTCTTGCCAGGGTTTATAAGCATGGCCTTAAAGAGATAACTTCTTGAGCTTCTCCAGTGGCTCCATCCCTACTGAACGTGAACACTGGCTGGGAAAGGGTGTTTTTCAGGCTTCTCCACTGCCTCTGCTTCGGCACCTACCTACCAGCTATTACACCTAAGTGCTACCTACTGGACTACAGCTAGAAATACACTACCAAACGAAATTACATTGCTACAACAAGCAACATCTGAGAAAGCCAGTTAAAAAACCTATCTATATCCAAGAAACCCATACAGAGCTTTGGCACCCTGAAAGCACCCAGAAACAAAATCAATCAATCACAAACAATACATACCACAGTCATACCCACAAGGGAAAAAAGAATATCAAATCAAGAAGCTCCATCCAAATGATAGCAAACTAAAAAAAAGAGAAGTATCAACCTTCTCAGATGAGACGGAACGGTGCAAGAACACTGGCAATACAAAAAGCCAGAGTGTTTCTTCATCTCTAAATGATCTCACTAGTTCCCCAGCAGTGGATCCTAATCAGAATAAAAAATTCTGAAATGACAGAGAATTCAGAACATGGGTGGCAAAGAAACTCAAAGAAATCCAGGAGTAAGCTGAAATCCAACATGAAGAAATCCAAAAAAATAATTCAAAAATTGAAGATTACATATATGTGATATTAAGAACCAAATGGAACTTCTGGTATTCAAAAATTCACTACAGAGGGCTGGGTATGGTGGCTCATGCCTGGAATCCTAGCACTTTGGGAGGCTAAAGCAGGAGGATCTCCTGAACCCAAGAGACTGGGCAACACAGGGAGATCCTGTCTCTTTAAAAAAAAAAAAGAAAGAAACAAAAAAAATTCACTACAGGAATTTCTTTTTCTTTGCCTTTTTGAGACAGTCTTGCTCTCTTTCCCAGGCTGGAATGCAGTGGCATGATCATGGCTCACCACAACCTCAAACTCCAAAGCTCAACTAATCTGTCTGGTTCAGCCCGGTTCAGCCACTGAAGTAGCTGGGACTACAGGTGTACGTCACCATGCCCAGATAATTTTTAAATTTTTTTCGTAGAAACCACATCTCAGTACATTGGCCAAGCTAATTCTGAACTTCTTGAACTTATGCAATCCTCCCGATTTGGTCTCCCAAAGTGTTAGGACTATAGGTGTGAGGCCTCCATGCCCAACCAGGTATTTCAAAATACAATTGGAAGTCTTAACAACAGACTCCAATTAAGCTGGACAAAGAATTTCAGAGCTCAAAGACTGGCTTTTCCAAATCAACCCAGACAAAAATAAAGAAAAAAAAAAAACGTAAATAATGAACAAAACTTTCAAGAAATATGGGATTACAAAAATGACCAAATCTATGACTTACTGGCATTCCTGAGTGAGAAAAGAAAGTAAGCAACTAGGAAAACATATTTGAGGATATAATTAAGAAAAGTTTCTCTAATTTTGCTTAATTAGGTCAACATGCAGATACAAGAAATCCAGATAACTCCTGAAAGATACTATACAAAATGGCCTTTCCCAAGGCTATAGTCATCAGACAATCCAAGGTCAATGCAAAAAATCTTAAAAAGCAGTTATGGAAAAGAATCATATCACCAATAAAATGAAACCCATCATATTAACAGCAGAATCCTTAGGAGAAACCTTATAAGCCAGAAGAGATTGGAGACCCATTTTTAGCATTCTTTGAGAAATGCAATTCCTGCCAAGAATTTCATATCCCACCAAATTAAACTTCATAAACAAAAGAGAAATAAAGTCTTTCCCAGACAAGCACTCACTAAAAGAATTGATCACCATAAGGAAAACAGAAAAATATCAAAATTAACAACCTATCCTTGCACCTAAGGGAACTAGCAAAGCTAAGAACAAACGAAATTCAAAGCTGGTAGAAGAAAAACATAGTCAAAATCAGAGCAGAACTAAATGAAATTGAAACCCCTCAAAACCATCCAAATGATCAACAAAATTAAAAGTATTGGTTATTCAAAAGATAAAAAAGATTGATAAACTGCTAGCTAGATTAACAAAGAAATAAATCAAAATATGCACAATCAGTAATGACAAAAGTGACATCACAATTGATCCAAGAGAGATACAAAAGATCCTCAGAGACTACTATACACATCTCTATGCATACAAACTAGAAAATCCAGAGGAAATGGATACATTCCCTGAAACACACAAACTCCCAAGCTAGAATGAGGAAGAAACAGTAATTTTGAACAAACCAGTAACAAGTAATGAAATTGAATCGGTAATTTAAAAAACTACCAACCAAAAAAAGCTCTGGAACAGCTTGATTCACAGCTGAATTCTACCAGATATGCAAGAAGCTAGTACCAATCTTACTGAAACTGTTAAAAAAAAAGTCAAGGAGAAGGGACTCCTCCCTAATGTCCTATCCAAATCTGGCAAAGATACAAGTAAAAAAAAAAAGAAAACTACAGGTCAATATCCCTGATGAACAGAGACCAAACAATCCTCAACAAAATAGTAGCAAATCGAATCCAGCAGCACAACAAAAAGTTAATTTACCATGATCAACTGTGCTTTATTCATGGAATGCAAGGATAGTTCAACATATGCAAATCAACAAATGTGATTACATACATAAACAGAATTAAAAACAAAAACCATTTTTGTTATTTATTGTTATTGAGACGATGGTTCATCTCAATCTACACAGAGAAATGCTTTCATTAAAATCCAACATCCTTCATGATAAAAACCCTCAACAAAATAACCACCAAAGGAATGTACCCCAAAATAATAAGAGTCATCTATGAAAAACACACACAGCCAATATCATACTATACAGGCAAAAGTTAGAAGCATTCCCCCTAAAATGTCCAGTCTCATCATTCCTATTCAAGATAGTACTCAAAGTCCTACCCAGAGCAATCAGGCAAGAGGAAGAAATAAAAGGATGTGATATGGTTTGGCTTTGTGTCCCTAACCAAATCTCATCTCCAATTATAATCCCCACCTCTTAAGGCAGGGGCAGTAATTGCATTATGGGGGACATTTCTCCCATGCTGTTCTCATGATAGTGCGTGAATTCTCATAAGATCTGATGGTTTCATGAACAGTAGTTTTTCCTGTGCTCTGACAAGCTTGCACTTCTCTCTCCTGCTGAAAATAAATCCTTGCTTTCCCTTTGCCTTCTGCCACAACTGTAAGTTTCCTGAGGCCTCCTAAGTCACATGGAATTGTGAGTCAATTGAAACTCTTTCCTTTATAAATTACACAGATTTGCATATTTATAGAAGTATGAGAATGGACTACTACAGCATCTAAATAGGAAAAGAGAAAGTCACATTATCTCTCTTCATTGATGATATTATTCTATACCTAGAAAATCCTAAAGACTCCACCATATGACTCCTAGACATGATAAACAACTTCAGCACACTCTTAAGACAGAAAATCGATGTATGAAAATTAGCATTTCTATATAACAATAACATTCAAAATGAGAACCAAATTAAGAATGCAATCCCATTTACAATAGTCACCCCCCAAAAAAATCTAGAAATATATCTAACATAGGACATAAAAGATCTCTACATGGAGAACTGCAAAACAGTGCTGAAAGACTCAGAGATGACAAAAACAAATGGAAAAAAAATTCATGCAAATAAGTTGGAGAAATAAATATCATTAAAATGCTTATTCTGCCTAAAGCAATCTACAAATTCAATGATATTCCTATCAAATTACCAATGTCATTTTTCCCATAATTAGAAAATGCTCTTCTAAAATTCATGTGGAACTAAAATAGATATCAAATAGTCAAGGCAATCTTAAGCAAAAAGAAAAGAAAAAAATCAAGCTGGAAGCAACGCATCACCTGAGCTGAAACTATACTACAAGGCTACAGTAAACAAAACAGCATGGTACTGATACAAAAATAGATACATAGGCCAATGGAGCAGAATACAGACCCCTAAAATGAAGTCACATACCACCAACCAATTGATCTTCAACAAAGTCAGCAAAAATAAACAATAAGGAGCTGGGCGCGGTGGCTCATGCCTGTAATCCCAGCACTTTGGGAGGCTGAGGCGGGTGGATCACGAGGTCAAGAGATCGAGACCATCCTGGTCAACATGGTGAAACCTGTCTCTACTAAAAATACAAAAAATTAGCTGGGCACAGTGGCGTGTGCCTGTAACCTCAGCTACTCAGGAGGTTGAGGCAGGAGAATTGCCTGAACCCAGGAGGCAGAGGTTGCGGTGAGCCGAGATTGCGCCATTGCACTCCAGCCTGGGTAACAAGAGCGAAACTCCATCTCAAAATAAATAAATAAGCAATGGGGAAAGGATACCCTATTCAATAAATGGTGCCAGGAAAACTGGCTAACCAATGGCAGAAGAATAAAACTTGACCCCTAATTCTTACCATATAGAAAAATTAACTCAAGATGGATTAAAGACTTACATGTAAGATCTCAAACTAAAAATCCTAGAAGAGAACCTAGGATATACTCTTCCAGACAGTGGCCTAGGCAAAGAATTTATGACAAAGTCCTGAAAAGCAAATGCATAAAAAACAAAAATTGACAACTGGGACCTAATTAAACTAAAGAGCTCTGCACTACAAGGAAAATGTCAAAGAGTTAACTGATAATCTACAGAGTAGAAGAAATTATTTTAAAACTATTCATCTGACAAATGATTAATATCCAGAATCTATAAGGTGCTTAAACAACTGAGCAACCAAAAAAGAAATAACTCTATCAAAAAGTGGGCAAAGGCCCACTTTTGAACAGTTCTCAAAAGAGATATACAAGCAGCCAACAAACATGAAAAAATATGCTCAAATCACTAATCACCAGAAAGATGCAAATCAAAGCCATGATGAGATACCTTCTCACACTATTCAGAATGACTGTTATTCAAAAGTCAGAAAATAAAAGATGTTGGTAAGGCTGTAGAGGAGAGAGAACACTTATAAACTATTGGTAGGAATGTAAGTTAGCCCCTGTGGAAAGCAGTTCATAGATTTCTGAAAGAACTAAATATGGACTCAGCATTCATACCAGCAATCCCATTACTGTGTATACAACCAAAGAAAAACATATCATTCTACCAAAAAGATACCTGCACTCACATGTTTCCGGTAGCACTATTCACAATAGCAAAGACGTAGAGTCAACCCAAGTGTCCATCGGTAGCGTGGATTAAATAAAGAAAATGTGGTACACATATACGATGGAATACTCTGTAGCCATAAAAAAGAATGAAATCATGTCCTTTGCAGCACAATGGATGCAGCTGGAGATCATTATCCTAGGTGAATTAATGCAGAAACAGAAAACCAAATACTACATGTTCTCACTTATAAGTGAGAGCTAAACAATTGAGTACACATGGACACAAAGATGGGAATAAACGCTAGGGAATCCAATGTTTATTGCAGAAGAAGGGAATAAAGGAGGGGAGGAAGGGGTTGAAAAACTACCTATCAGGTACTATGTTCACTAGTTGGATGATGAAATCATTAGAAGCCCAAACCTCAGCATCTTGCAATATATCCATGTAAGAAACTGGCACATGTACCCCTGAATCCAAAATAAAAATAAATAAAATATTCTTTCTATATTAAAAAAATATATACATATACCAACATTATAAATACGAGTGGCTGGAATGGGTGGGTTAGGAGTTGGGGGTGGGATAAAGAAGAGGGTAGTTAATGGATACAAACATACAGTTAGATAGAAGGTAAAAATTCTAATGTTTGATAGCAGAGTACGGCGATCATGGCTAGCAATAATGTACTGCATAGTAAATACACTGAAATGATAAATAAGATGACAGATACCCAGATACACTGAAATGATAAATACTCAAGGTGACAGATACCCAGATACCCCGTCTTGATCATTACAAATTCTATACACATAAAAAGTAGCACAAGTACCCCATAAATATGCAAAATAATGTTTCAATAACAGGAAATAAAAACCCATACTTTTCAAAAACCAGTCTTACTCATTTAATCACTAAATAGACCAATTGCAATTGGTAGGAGAATTTAGCTTTGAGCAATGACCTGATTAAAATGTGTTTATCCCCAGTGCAGTACATAAGGAATATTCACAGAGTATAATATTTACCTTCAGGGCCAAGAAGTTTATGGTTCAATGGAAACAAATTTAGTATTACACCAGTAACATAGTTATGTATTAAAAAAACATTAAAATACAAATATTAAAAGTTAATAAGCAGGTGAAATCTATATATTGAATTTAATATTACAGGTGTTTTTCTTTACGTTTTATAGAATTAGAAAATTTATCACTATTATTGCTTAAAAACAACAACAACAAAAAAGCAAATGCTGATGCTCAAATACTAAATAACCACTCTTGGAAAATATTACATTTTGATATTTTTACCAAAAAGCTTGAATGTATAATTAGGCTTACTTTCTACTTTTTCCTGCTCTTATGTTTTAGATAAATGCCTCATATATCACATTAAAAATGTTCTGTTTTGTTGTTTTTAACTCATGCTGGCAAGTTTAATTCTTTGTAGTTAATGAATCATTTTATTCTGTACCTTTTATTTATCTTGCTGTCTCTTTCTTTCTCTTCTTATCTTTTAATAGGTTAAGTTTTCTTTACTTCTCTCTAGTATAAAAGTGATATATTCTGGTTCTATTCCTCTAGTGTCATCCTCATAGTTTTAACATGAATAGTTAGCATACTTACATCTAAAATTAATCCCTTTTTTTTTCTTGGATAATTCAAAGACTTTATAGAGATTTACCCCATCTTTTTAATGCATCTTACCTCCTTCAAGTTATTTTTAAACAGTATATTTTTCTACATTGGTTTTGTATTTGTTGTTATTATTGTTGTTGCTCTGTAGAGCTAACGTTCCTTTAGACTGCTCACAGCCTTATCAATTCCATTGCTCAGCATTCCTTCTTAGTTATATCTCACTCTCTTCTTACTATTTCAGTTTGCTCCTTTGGCAGCTCTTTAGCAAAAGGTAAACTGTCAGTCTTTGTCTAAAAATATATTAGTCTGAACTTAATTTTAAATGATAGTTTTATTTGAGCATATAATTCTGGATTGGTATTTATTTCCTCTGCTGTCTTCTGGTATCCACAGTTGTTAATGTTTCTGCTGTCAGCCTAGCTGAGGTTGTAGATAATCAGCCTTCATTATCTGCTTTCTTTTATAGTCTTCCCTATGTCTTTGATGTGCCACAGATTCACTATGATATCTAGGGATAGGTTCAGTCTTATTAATCCTCTTGAGGACTCAATATAGTTCCTGACTCTTTCACCAATTCAAGACAATTCACAGATAATATTTCTTCAATTATTTCCTTTCTTTTTCTAGAACTCATATTAAATATATGCCAAACATTTTTCATTCTATGATCCCCATTATAAGCTTTCTTTCACATTTTCCATCTCTTTTTAAAATCTCTCCGATCTATATACTAAGTAATTTTATTGAGGTTATCTTCTTCTAGTAGTCTAATTCTCCCTTCAGCTATGTCTAATCATCTATTTAAGTAGACTGTTGAATTTTTAACTTTATTGACTTTATTAACATTTTGTTTAAAATGTTTTCAAACATTTTAAATACTTAAGGTCTTGGAGTGACAGTTCTATTAAGAAAAGTTCTTATGCCTCTAGCTCTCTAATATAGTCATATTTTTAAAAAACAAGCTTAAGGGATACCACCTTCCTATAGCTTGTCCCCTAAAATATTTGCCTTTCTCTGATTTCCTTTGTCAGCAGAAGTCTACTCAGCAAATAATTATTCACTAGCTTTTACTTTTCTGATTATTATACTTTTTTTCTTTTTTTTTAGACAGGTATGCACTTTGTCATCCAGACTGGAGTGTTCAGTGGCAGAACCTCAGCTCACTGCAGCCTTGACCTCCTGGGCTCAAATTATCCTCCCACCTCAGTTACCCAACTAGCTGGGACTATAGGCCTGCGCCACCATGTCTGGCTAATTTTTTGTATTTTCTGTAGAGACGGAGTTTCACTATGTTGCCTAGGCTGGTCCTAAACTCCCGAGCTCAATCAATTCACCCACCTTGGCCTCCCAAAGTGCTAAGATTATAGGCGTGAGCCACCATGCCCAGCTCTGATTATTATAATATATTTACATCTTATTTCCTCTGCTTGATATAAGTTCCTTGAGAAGAAAGACAGTAGTTTTACTTAATACTAACTCAAACAAAACTAAGTAGAACACTGTACTCCACAAATTTTTGTTGGTTTTTAACTATTTTTAATCATTTATTAATCAATTAACAGAAACAGACTCTAAAAGAGAACCATGAAACCGATTTATGGGTGATGATTATCCATTTACCCTCCCAATTTTTTCTGGAGATTTCTCAGTTCCATAAGTTTGAGACTAAAATATGTAATATAATATTTAATAATCAGTAATACTTAATATACATGGTATTCTTAGATTTTAGGGTAAAAGGGTAGCTAATATGAGCAGGCCAGAGCTTAATTTGGGGTATTTTATATTTTATTCAGTATTTATATGTAAAAATACTTCAGCTAAAATTCAGCATGATTAAATCCAAAGTTAGCTCATCTCACAATAAGCAATGAAGTTCATCTGAGCATCTGTAGTACTTTCACCGCCAAAAGCAATTAACAAAATACTGAAGTCTGCAGAGTACACCACTCCCACAACCCCTCCGGTCTCTACTGCTTCCTGACTGCCAACTTTACCTCTCTAGATACAAACAGAAAATGTTATCTAGTCACTTAACATTGCTAGGAGTGGTAAATCAGCATCCGTTCCATGTTACTGGCCAAGAAAAGGAATAGAAGAGTCCTGACCATCTCAAAAAGAAAAAACAAGGCAGTCTTCCCTTTAATATTTTCAGGCTGCAATATTGGGAATGCAATGAGAGGAAAGCAGAAAAAAAAAAAACCCCACCTACTTTTCCTCCTTTGTCAGGTCTCATTTTTCTGTTTCTGGGCTTCACCTGAGTTTTTTAATTAAATTCAATTAAAAATTCCTTGTCTTGATGTCAATATGGATTTTCTACTATGCATACACATACGTATACAGATAAAATGGATATGTGAATATATGTGTGTGTTTATATATATATATATGTATCTGCATCTTATTTACTTCTAAGTTTACCTACCTACAGAAAGTAAAAACTGTGAATATATATGTATGTACATGCACAGACACACAAATATATGTGTTGAGGGGCTAGAAGCACTAGCATCACTAGCAATGCACAGATCTTACGGTGGGGGAGGTATGGGCACATGCATGTGTCTAAACAGTCATGCAGCACTTAGTAAAGGGGATATGTTCTGAGAAATGCATAATTAGGTAACTCTGTCACTGTGTGAACATCACAGACGGCACTTACAGAAACCTAGATAGCATAACCTACTACACCTCTAGGCTACATGGTATGCTCCTAGGCTACAAACTTGTACAGCATGATACTGTACTAAATACTGTGGGGAACTGTGACATAATGGTGTATTTCTGTGTCTAAATATACCAAAACAGGGAAGGGCACAGTGGTTCATGCCTGTAATCCCAGCACTTTGGGAGGCCTCAGGTGGGCAGATCACCTGAAGTCAGGAGTCTGAGACCAGTGTGGCCAACATGGCAAAACCCCCATCTCTACTAAAAATACAAACATTAGCCAAGTGTGGTGGCATGTGCCTGTAGCCCCAGCTACTACTAGGGAGGCTGAGGCATGAGAATCGCTTAAACTCAGGCAGCAGAAGATGCAGTGAGTCAAGATTGCACCACTGTACTCCAGACTGGGCAATAGAGTGAGACTTGGTCTCCCACCCAAAAAAAAAAGAAAGAAAAAAAATATATATGTGTATATCTAAACATAGAAAAGGTAGAGTAAAATTACAACATTTTAATCTTATGAAGCCGCCTTATATATGTGGTCCATTGTTGGCCTAAACATCATTATGCTGTTCATGGCTGTGTGTGTGTGTGTGTGTGTGTGTGTGTGTGTGTGCGCGCGCGCGCGCGCAATTATCCACTAAGAGGAGCCAGAGCTCACTGAAGAAAAGGCTGATTCAAGAACTGGAGCACAGAAAGTACAAGATTAAGTTAAAAAATATTTTTTGCAACAAAATTTAAGAAAATACTGAAACAGTGGTTTATACATGTTAAAAGAACACAAAATCTGCCTGACAAGAATCCTTCTGGCTAATTCTAAAATAATTTAGGCATCAAAATAAGGATAGTCACAGATCATATCACCCATTAAATAAAACAAGAATCCATGAGTCCATAATGATATAAAATAAAAGGGAAGGAGGAATGCTTTTTCTTACAGTAGAATGCCAATTAATACATATAGAGAAAATTACATAATTAGAAAATTAATGGATGATAAAATTAGTAGGTAAACAATTCACAGTGCCAAGTATCTTCCCCCAAATAACTTATTAATTACAAAGAGAAAAATAATAGTAATTTTATGGTGGGATCTGAAAGACATCACCAATATTGCAGCATATCAAAATCACATGCTCTTGATATCATGCTTGGAGGATAAAAGATCACTTCAAAAGTACTTCTGCCAAAATGTACAACCTGAATTGAATTATGAGAAAACACAGGAAAAATTCACATTGTAAGGCATTCTACAAATATCCTGTACTCCTCAAAAAATGTCAAGGTCAAGAAAGATAAAGACAAGATAAGGAACAGTTTCAGAATAAAGAGGCATGACAACTAAACACAGTGTGTGAACCTGAATTTGTGCACTTCACAGTAAGTAGCCATTACGTATATTATGCAACATTAGCTAAATTTAAACATAATCTATAAATTAATAATATTTTATTAATGGAAAATGTCTTGATTCTGATAATTATAAAGAGAATGTTCTTATTCTTAGAAATATACACCAATCTATTAGTAGTAAAGGGGGATAATGTTTTAAAATTATGCAAGTGTTTCAGAAAAAGATTAAGTAATATATAATACAGGAATGTTACATAATTACAAGGAACCATATATATGTGTGAAAATATAGCAAAACAAAAAGTTATTTTCAAATTTCTCAAACAGTTCATATTTCTAGTTCGGCTACTACTGACAGTGCATCTTTAGCCACAGGTTATTTCAATAAAAATGCAGCAGATGACAAATAAGATAATAACAATTTGCTTTCATCAAAAGACTTTAATTTCTTAAAATGTTGCAAGACTACAACTAAACTTAAGGATATTGCTGTTTGTCAAAGAAGACAACTGAAGTAAATGCCATCCTTTGTTGTTTGTGCCATTGTTTATACCTCATGTAAAATTCTCTTAACTTCCCTATTTTCTTCAATTCCCCAAAAATCAAATCAAATACTACCTCATAACTGAAGTTTTAACTGACTTTGCCAATGAATTCTGTGCCCTTCTTATAATGTCATTCCATCATGATTATCTCATATTCTCATTTGCCTACTGAACTCTTAAGCACCTTATAAGAATTATATCCTAATTCATTGTAATATCAACCACAATGATGTAGGTGCACAATACATGAATAATAAATGAATGAAAAAAATTTAA
Source organism: Callithrix jacchus (assembly GCF_049354715.1). Classification (NCBI taxonomy): domain Eukaryota; kingdom Metazoa; phylum Chordata; class Mammalia; order Primates; family Cebidae; genus Callithrix; species Callithrix jacchus. The sequence continues at coordinate 116,654,378 of NC_133503.1, read as the reverse complement.
TTATTGGTGCCTGCAGACATGTGACACTTTTTATAAAGAACTATACGACAAACAATCTTTAAAAAAGGAAGTTCTGTATTGTAGAATTCACAATTTAAAAATGAAAAACAATATAACATGATATACATTGAGAAGTCTCACTTCCTTCATCCCTGTCCTCCTCCATTGTATTCACACTCATTCTACCACCTATAGGAAATCTTACTATTTGTTTCTTATACATCCTTCTAGTGCTTCCTTGAGCCAATACAGTCATATAAATTTTTTATTTTCTCTTCTTTCTTAAAAAGGACAGTACAGTGAACACACTATGTTGTGCAATGTAGTCTTATTATCCCCTCTTTCTTTCAGCATACTAAATGTGCTGTGTTACTTTATCACCTAAAAATTTATCCTGGTGAACTCCCCTGTCAGTAATAGGGATCTTCTTCATTCTTTTTTACTAGTCATAGCAACATTCCATTGTGTGGATCCATCATGGTTTAATAAATCAACTTTTTAAATTATTTAATGCTTCTCAAAAATACTAAGAAAAACATATATAACATTAAGTATTATTTATTGAATCCTATCAAAATTAAATGTATACAAAATTATCATCTTGGGACTTAGAATCATTTAAAATAAAGATCCACCCTGTAAGTTACCTAACTACTTAGAAATGGACATCTTTCCCTCTTAGTGTCCTATTTATCCAAACTCTACATTAAATCCTAGTTGTCTCCTAAAAGGGATAGGGTAGGAGAGGGGAAAGGAGAAATAAAGGAAGGAAGAGACAGCAGGAATAAAGGAAGGAAGAGACAGCAGGAAGAAAGAAAAAAAGAAAGAGAGAAAGAGAAAGAGAAAGAGAGAGAAAGAAAAGAAGAAAGAAAGAAAGAAAGAAAGAAAGAAAGAAAGAAAGAAAGAAAGAAAGAAAGAAAGAAAGAAAGAAAGAGTTCTCAATAATTACAGTTTAATATTATTCAATAATGTCAATTTGGCTAAACCCAAAAGGGCTACTCCAAGATCTTTACATTGAAGAGACTATGATATGAATGAATGGCAATGAGTTGCCTAATTAGAACCAAAAAACATTTACCCTGGATTCATATCCTCTTAAGTCAGAACTACATCTTAAATTTCACTAAAATTATCTCCATCTCAACTCTAGTTTTCCCCTTTAAATCTCTTATACTTCATTCTTGGGGAGTACATTCTAAAGGGTTTTCAAAAATCTTTTGAAGTAACTACTTGCTCGGCATATTTTTGAAAAAGTATTCATTCCTCCAACTTTCCATTAGCATTCCCTAAAGTGTTACTGTATATCCCCAGCTCTCCTCCATTTAGATCAGCTTCAGATCGGTTGTTCTCATATTTTCATTTTACCTGCACTAAAGAAAACTCCCATGGTATCCCATCCTTTCTTCCCAATAACCAGATTCTTAAATAACTCACTAGAGAATGAGACTTCTATGTATTCAACTATTGGTATCCCCTCCTAGTGATTTTTCAGGCACCTTAAACATTCAAACATTTATTGAAGAGCCTCAATATGTTCAAACTAAATCTATCTGTATATGTTCTAAGCTATTCCTCCTCTATTCTGTTCATCAACTCCACAAATGGCATTACTAGCCGTTTAACTGCTCAGTCTATAACCCTAAGTGTTTTAACTCCTACTCCTTCATCCTCCTGTTACATTCATTCATAAAGTCCCTCAAGCTCATATTGGAATATCTCTGTATCTCCCCATCTCTACTATTGCCATTCTGGTCCTGTCAACAGGTCATTATCTCTTCCTTGCTTCTGTAACCTCCTAACATATCTTGCTGTATCTAACACAGTGCCCTTCAGATCCAATCTCCTCTTAGCAGATGTATCACTCCTTTAAAAAATGCAAATGTAATAGCTTCCCAGGGCCCCTAGAATAATGATCCAAATCCTCAAATCCTACAAGTCCCTACCAGATCTAGTTCCTATTTCTCATATTTAATCATATACCATTCTCATTCTCCTTTTATAGTCACGCTGGCTTTCTTGTGTATTCTCAGATGTATCAGGATTTTTTTTACCCTACAGCCTTTGGAAATGATGTTGCTTGGCATTGAATGCTCCTCCCATTCTTTCCCTACATTAATATCTTCCTTGCCTGGCTCCCAACCCCCCAAGAAATACCTAAGAAACTTGCACTTCCTTCCTACCACTTAAATAATTAATAATTCCTTTTCCAAGCTCTGTCTTTGACACCAGACTTTAAATTTTCAAAGAGTAGCAACTATATACTTGTCTTGGGCTGAATGTCTAAGGCCAATTCATGTAATGGCAGTCAAATATTTTCTGAGTAAATAGTAATAACAGTAGCAAATATTTGCAAAGCAGTCATACTGACATAAGGTCCTTTAATAAATCTCCATTCACAATAAATCTTCACAATAATCCCATAAAGTAAAGATCCTTCCAAGAACCCCTGACAAAGGGTTATGTAACACACCCACGGTCACACAGCTAACAAAGTCATGAAGTCTGGATTCAAACCTCGGCAATCTGCCTGCCCTGGAGTCTACAATCTATCTTCTAAACACGTATAATATATTACTTCTCCTGTGTTACTAAGTCTTTCAATAAATAAAGATGCTGACGGAGAGTGAAATGCAAAACTGGAAATTAAAGAGCTATGAGTAACCTAGACTAGCAGACAGACAAACTACAAAAGATGGTATAAGATGAGAAATTTCAACCAGACATTCTTAAATTGTGGGGCGTAATCCTCTTGGCTGACTGATAAAGTCTATGAACTCTTCTCAGAATAATGTTTTTAAAACAAAAATAAGATAGAGAATTATAAAATAAACCAATTATATTGGAATAAAGTTGTGCAAAATTTTTTAAATACCAAATTTATGACATAATGTACATCCTTATTCATTTAAAATATATCTAGAACTACTATCTATGAGAACATATGTGATTTCTATCTGTGACAAAGTCACAAGACTGTTAATATTACTATTTTTATGCCTCCACTTATAAGTAAAAGAAATAGGTTAGAGGTTAGTAAAATCAAAGATATGATTTCTATTTCATGGAAGCCAACCAGGTTAACAGACACCAACTCTTAAATCCTATCATACCCCCTGGCCTAAAGAGCACCACTTACATCCTACAGATCCTTTCCACAGTATTCTTTGCCCTGGACCAAAAGGAAAAAGAAATAATCCACACCATTTCTGTGATAAAAGCAGCTTTTATCACAGTCATTTCCTGACTACATAAATGCATATGATTTTAGCTTTAATACTGGGTATAGTCAGATGATTTGATGTAAAACAACAGAGTCCAATTTTTTTTCTTTTTCTGTTAATAATACCAAAATCCATGTTTCAAAACCAAGAAAAATGAAGAGGCCATGGTTCCTGAACTCGGGTACTCAATATAACACCATCACTATGTTAGGCCTCTGGATACAGAATTTCACTAGCTTTTATCTTTTCTTCTTTTCCTCTCACTCTGTTAAACATTTATAATAATCTCAATGGCAAATAGATATGTTTGAATGACTTCGCTGATCTTTATTAGCATAATCAAGGAAAAACATTAAAGTTCACACATCTAAGGTAGACCAATAAATGAAAATAAAAAGATCAATGCTACATATCAGTAAACCAGCAAAAAAAAAGCAAGTTATAAATCACACATTGTATATGTCAATAATAAATTTCCTATAAATTATTTATCCTACCTAAAAAAAGTACTCATAAAAAATAGGACCATATTGTGATTAGGGGAAAAAAATCAGGTAGACTAAGAAAATTTTACCATATGTCTCAGAGTAGCCTTTGCTATACCATCTGAAAGCTTAAAGTAATTTGTGAGAGAGATAATATCAGCAACTACATTATAGATTAACATTATGCCTCTTTATATTTTTTCAAAAGAAGATAATTATTCTCTACAATGATAGCAGAAGTAAAATGATACTATTTTCACCACTTTCCTTTTACCTTTAACACATGGAGAGTTTTAACAATTTAATAAGAAAAGTCTTTGTTGAGCTAGAAAAAGACAATTCTATTGAACATAATGATGTACGTTCTACTGGGAACTACTATTCTAAGAAAGATAGGCTATCTTAAGTAAAAGGATACTGTTTCACAACCACTGCCATTAAGGGAGGAGAGGAAGAGAATCGTTTTCTCTAATCATTTTGTTTCTACAATGAGTTTAAAAAAAAAAGGACAATAAATTCTGTTAGATTTCAACTCAGAGTCATAATGGAGTTACTAGTATTTGGATATCTGGACATGCCTTCTCATTATAAAAAACTAGACAACTGTATAAAATGTATTAAACTATTTCAGATAGGGGAAAATAGGCAGTATAGATCTATGTCCGGAGAGAAGGAAAAAAAAGGAGGTAAGTTCCATAAACAAGTTGGCTTTCTGCCTGGAGTCAGTGTCTGGCCTGTGACACAAGGAGGAGGAGCTCAAACAGAATAATGTGACCTTGCTACTCTGAGAAGAGGTCGGAGTTCAGGGAAACTGAGGCATCTGGAATCTGTAAGGCACAGTACAATCAAAAAGGGATTTACGCAGAAAAATAACTCAAGAAAGTCTATCTAAGAGTTCCTTTAAGTCTTTGGCTGAATACTAAGCTATATATGCTTAAACTGCACAAGACTAGACAAAGAGAACTACTGGAGAAAACATACTGGATGTCTCAAGCTTAACAATTCCCAGAGTTCATACAGGGGATAGGAGTCAGTTCAGTTGCAGCCCCTCAGACTGCAAAGGCCTCAAGGAATACTCATATTCAGTAGTGACCTGAAAAAGGTCACAATTCATAAGACAGCTAAATTATCCCTAGAATGATCAGGCTGTTTATAAGAAAATTAACTGCTACCAAAACAAAGTTCAATGTTTGTTAAAAGGGAGAAAACAACATCCAGAAACTCATTAACATAATATTTACAATGACCACCATCCAATAAAAATTACTAGAGAAATTCACAGAAACAGGAAAAAGTGATTCATAACCAGGAAAAATATCAGTCAATAAAAACAAACCTAGAAGTGACCGAGATTATAAAAACAGGAGACAAGAACATTAAGCCGCCTATTACAAAAGTGTTTTATCATGCAGAGGAAAATATAAACATAATAATAGATTTTTAAAAATAAGAAACAGAACTGCCAAGAACTGAAAAAGGTGCATCTGCATGTAATATATAGATTTAACATCAGATTACATGCTACAGAAGAATAGATAAGCAAACATGAAAATATGGCAATAAAACCTCCCCCAAATAAAAGACTAACAAGACTGAAAAAACAATTAGGGCTTCAGTAACCAGTGTGGGACAAAGACAGTGAGTTTAACACACAGGTAATTAGAATATAGAAAGTGGCCGGGCACGTGGCTGACGCCTATAATCCCAGCACTTTGGGAGGCTGAGTTGGCAAATCATTTGAGGTCAGGGGTTTGAGACCAGCCTGGCCAACATGGTCAAACCCCATCTCTACTAAAAATTAAAAAAAAAATTAGCTGGGCATGGTGGTGGGCACCTGTAATCCCAGCTACTGGAAGGCTGAGGCAAGAGAATCACTTGAACCCAAGAAGCGGAGATTGCAGTAAGCTGAAATCGCACCACTGCACTTCAGACTGGGTGACTGAGCGAGAATGCAAAAGAAAAGAAAAGAAAGAAAAGAAAAGAAAAGAAAAGAAAAGAAAAGAAAAGAAAAGAAAGAGAAAGAAAGAAAGAAAAAGAAAGAAAAGAAAGAAAGAAAGAAAGAATATAGGAAGTGTGGATGGGAGAAGAGATGAAATATTTGAAGATATAAGGGTAGATCATTTTCCAGATTTGATAAAAACTATAAGGCCACAGATCCAAGAAGCTCAACAAGCAGAATAACCATGAAGAAAAGAACTCTAAGGCACAGTCATAATCAAATTACTGAAAACCAGTGATTTAAAAAAAAGTCTTAAAAGCAGACAGAGAAAAACAACACAACATAGAGGGTAACAAACTTAAGAAATACAACTCCTCAATAGAAATAATATGAGCCAGAAGAAAATGAAGGAACACTTTAAAAGTAATCCAAGAAAAATCCCATTACCTGGAATTCTACATACATTGAAATTACCCTTCAAAAATGAAGCAAAATAAAGACCATTCCAGATAAACAAAAGCCAAGAAAATTAATTACCAGCCGACTGGTATGACAAATATTACAGAAAGTCTTTAAGCTAAAGAAAATGATTCCAGATGGAAACCCAGATATAGAGAGAAGTAGAAATACAATGTTATAAGGCTCTCACATTATATGTGAAGTGGAATCATTTTATATGAAGATAAATAGTGGTAAGTTAAAGATACATATTGTAAACCCCCTAGCAACCATCACTAAAGTGAAACAAAGAAGTATAGAAGTGGACTACAATGAAATATACAATATATTCAGTTAGATTTATCACTTTTAGCTAAAATCTTTCTTACACGATGAACTTCTACTGAAGGGTGTAATACACACCAGCCCTTTGCCTATTTCTTTTCACACAAACATTAATTACACAGTTTTGCCATGTACAAAAACTAAAGCACCTCAGAATATTGACATTTGAAAAATTCAACACTTACCATTCTGCCAAAAAAAGCAGTAGATTGCTACTTAGATATAAAATTTTTTACAAATTTAAATAATAGTTTTTAGCAGTCAGATCAGACAATATCAAAAGAATGGTAATTCTAAAATTTAGATTAAGATTCAAAGATATAAATCTCTTCTCAAAGTATGAGTTCAAAACAAAACATAAACTATTAATTTCTAATACAATTCAAGACATTTCAAAAACAGATTCTGTTCCAGAAAAGACCTAACAGGAACAAAAATTGTCTTTATTTCTAAAATCAATACAAGAAACAAAAACCTTTCCAGGGATCTGTATGCGATTTTAGAAAGTAAACTCTGAAGGCTTATATATTAATGAACACATGCTAAGGAGATTACTTGTCAATAAAATAAAAGACATATTAAACTGAAATAAAATGCACCTGCCATTTAATATCATAGTATTTTGGCTCAATGAAGGCAAAGAAACAAAAAATTTACCTTAAATATATAATATATAACCTCAGTGATCTCTGAAAGCTATTTTTTTATATAAAATATTTTGCTTTGGAGAGCTTCACCAGCTGGTACCATTTGCCCAGAGAGACAGCTGTTTTTTTAGTTTCCCTATCTCAGCATGTTTCCAACTGTCAGTTCTAACTATATGCAATCCCATAGTGACAGAAGACTTTAAGAGAAATGGCTCATTAACTTGAATCTACGAAGTCCACTCTCTTCAGTGAATTCAAATTAAACCCACAGACAGGCTAGCTCATAACAGAATTCCCCACACATTTTTGTTGTTGTTCTTCTGCACTGTAGACTCAAAGTAAAATATTCACGTCATCCACTATAAAATCTTTTGCTCAACCCTATAAATGCACTGACATAAAAGATGGTGGTAGAAGTGTATCTCCAAAAATTATAAATTATAGAGCTATTTCTATAAAATAAGAACTTCCAAAAAAAGAATTTCCTTTGCAATGTAAATAAATGGCTTACAACTTTGCAGAAACTAGTTTAGTTAATAAAGCTCAAATTTAAAATGTGCAATGGGCTGTCAGAAAATTTCTAGTTAGAACTCTGAGACTGATCATGTAGACCTGCAATAATCACCTGAGACACATAATACATATTAAATATTATATATTTATGTTTAAATAAATATTATTTAAAAGATTCAAAAACAGAAAACTGATTTTTAAGTGTAAGGTTTTTCTTATCAATAAATCATCTTTTAAAAGTATTTGGAAATAATTATAACAAAATAAGCATGGGCCATCTGAGGCAGTCACATATTGCATATATCTATATCAAGAATATATCACTAAATGATAATCACAGTGATTTGAGCAACTGGAACTGTTGGTGGGAATGAAAAATTGGTATGGCTGATATGAAAAACAGTATAGAGGTTCCTCAAAAAAATTAAAAACAGAATTTCTTTAGTGATCCAGCAATCCCTTTTTTGGATATATATCCAGAAGAACTGAAACCAGAATCTCAAAGATACATCTGCACTCCCATGCTCATTCCAGCATTATGTACAATAGCCAAGATGTATAAATAACTTAAATGTCCACTGATGGCTGAATAAGGAAAGAAAATGTGCTTTATACACACAATGAAATATCAGCCTTAAAAAGAAGGAAATCCTGCCATATTTGAAGACATATATGAACCTGGAAGATGTTATGCTAAGTGAAACAAGCCAGTTACAGAATGACAAATACTGTATGGGTCCACTTACATGAGGCATCTAAAATAGTCAAACTCTCAGAAACAGAGAGTAGAATGGTGGCTGCCAAGAGCTGTAGGAAAGAAGAAACAGAAAGCTGGCGTTCAACAGGTATATAGAGTTGACCCTTGAACAGCATGAGTTTCAACTGTATAGGTCCACTTACACAGGATTTTTTTTTTTCAATAAATACACTGGTAAATTTTTTGGAGACAACAATTTGAAAAAACTTATAGACAAACCACATAGCCTAAGACATATAAAAATAATTAAGAAATCTAGCTAACATGGTGAAACCAATGTCTCTATAAAAAACACAAAAAAATTTAGCTGGGTGTGGTGGCCAATGGCTATAGTCCCAGCTATTCAGGAGGCTGAGACAGGAGAACCACTTGAACCTGGGAGACAGAGGTTGCAGTGAGCCAAGATCGTACCATGGCACTCCAGCGTGGGCAACAAAGCAAGAGCCTGTCTCAAAAAGAAAAAAAAATTAAGAAAAAGGTACATATAAATGCATAAAACATATGTAGGTTCTAGTCGATTTTTATCATTTACTACCATGAAATGTACAAAAAATTTATTATAGAAACTTAAAATTATCGAAACTTACCACACAAACACTTAAAGAATGCACATGGCACCAAAGTTGAGAGAAATGTAAACAAATGTAAAAGTCCAGTATTAAATCATAATTGCATAAAATTCAGTGTAGTACATCCTGAAGTACTGTAATAATTTTGTAGCCACCTCCTGTTGCTATTACAGTAAGCTCACGTGTTGTGGGTATTCACTGAAAATGCCATACAATGTCATCTCCATGTGTGTGAGTAGATCATCTCTCCAGTAAACTTCATAACACAGTAAACAGTTCTCTCTCAAGGTTCTCGTGTATTTTTCATCATGTTCAGTGCATACTGTAAAGCTTGAATAATACCACAGGAGCCATACAAAGTGCAATTCGTGATGCTGAAAGTGTTCCCAAGAAACAGAGAAGTCATAACGTTACAAGAAAAAGTTTCATTGCTAAATATGTTACTATAGTTTCAGGTCTGCAGCTGTGGTTGACTGCCATCTCAGACAGGTGATTCATCTTGCAAAGAAATAACAAAAGACTGTTTATTTTATTGGTAAGGCTCCCAATCAAGAGTAGACTAATAGCTATATTTTGGGAAAATTAAGTTACAGCAGATTTTCGACTATGCAAGAAGTCAGCACCCTAACTCCTGTGTCGTTCAGTGGCCAACTATAGTTTGTTAAAGAAGATGAGTAAGTTCTATACAACTGCCGTACAACATTGTGCCTATAGTTAACAATACTGTATTATGAACTTAAAAGTTTGACAAGAGGGTAGATCTCACATTATGTGTTCTTATCACAATAATATACCTATTATATTAAATTATGTATAAATTTGAATACATAAATATGTACACAAATTTACATATATGTAAATTTGTTATAGTCTAGGAAATAATTCTGATCTCCGAGATACCTAATAATGTCCTGTTTAAAAGCAAGACAAAAACAATTCTTAACCTTCTACTGTAAGCCTTCTACTCGGATTACAGCAATGACTATGCCATTTCTCAATATGAAGTGTAATTCTTGTTCTCTGACACGTAGTTGGTTTAATCAACAAATATTTATTGAGAAGTAGGTATGTGCTAGCCGTTGATCCAGGAACTAGGGATAAAGAATAGAAAAAGCAGGTATCTGCTCTTAGTAGACAGGTAAAATTGAAAGTAAACAAATAAACTGAATGTCTGTTTATCTCGGAGACTACATTAATTCCTGACTAAAACGTTTCTGTATGCAAATTGAATTTGCCAGCTGCTTTGATTTCTCAGTTATCAATATGCTATGATTTTCTTTAATATCTCCAGCAAATCACCATCACTAAATATAAGTTGTTTGAGCACCTTGTCAGCCTCCAAAGATTATCTAGCTAAGCTCAACCAGGGTTTAGTAAACACATTTTTAATCTGTACACTGGCTATGTTCCTCAGTAGATTATATGTTAGCATAGCACTAAGACAATTGTTCTAGGAACTGGAGGAGAAGTGTACAGATGAATATTGAATACTTCTTCCAGGCACCTCAGTATACCCTCAACTAGTTATTCTGTATTCAATAAACTATTTCAAGATCCTAAGCAAAGCCAGAAAGTATATACAATTTTTGTGAGTAATGTAGTCTACATACTTCTTAGCAATCAAAACCTACATTTAATCTTAGATTTCAAAAACCTAATGCCTATAAACATTTTCATAAACTGGTTTTCCCTCTTCTAAATACATCAGTTGTAACTCCTGGGAAAAGTTATGGTTGTATAAGGTGTTCAAATACCTTCGTATGACTCACTAATTTAAGATTTGATAACCTCATGTACCAATTATCCTCTGTCTCAGATTATTTCATCTGTAGAAATAAGCCAAACACAACTTTCTGCACTTTTAAAATCAACGTATAACCCATGACTTTTACTAGTGTTTAAGGCATTCTATCCAACTTTGAATCCTGCTATACTGACCCCCAAATACTTATTTTGAATAAATTAACTTTCAGAATTCTGTCTAAATTCCTTACCACACAACAAAGTAATCAGAATCCCACTGTCCTAATCAAACAGTTCACAAATGCTCCCAAAAAGATTCCCATAGTATATGTGTCTGTCTACACACATGCACGCACACACACACACACAGAGAGAGAGAGAGAAAGAGAGAGAGAGAGAGAGAGAGAGAGAGAGAGAGAGAGAGAGAGAGAGAAATATGTGGATGCATCAAACATACAAATGCCTCCTAAAGCTTCCCATAGTATATGTGCCTGTCTACATGCATGCGCGCGCACGCACACACACACACACACACACACACACACACACACAGAAATATTTGGATGCATGAGTGCATCCACAAAGGGAAAAGGTTGAAGGAACAAGTTGTGCAGTCTCTCCTGTAAAAAATCAGAAAGAAATTGACAAATTCATGAAGAGGAATAAAATAAAGAGTGTAATGAGAAGGCCCATCTGCACATGACATAATAGACAAACAAGATTTTTAAAAATCTTTTCCCTTTATTTAACAAAATGTTCTTAAAACCTAGAGAGTATTGAGATGGGGATGTGGGGTAGAAGGAGTATCAATTAGCACATACTTTGGAAATCAATACAGTTGGTCTCTATAATAGAATTTAGCCTGATTTTCACTTCTATTATTTCCAAAAATCCTAATCAATTATGATAAATGAAAGAAGAAAATAAAAAGATGTACAAATTTAGAATATATCCATCCTTCTTCTGGCTCACGTCAGATATATTTGTAAAATATTTGTATGTAGAAACAAACTACATATATTGCAAACCACATTTCATGCAAATTATACTTTGCATTAAATATTTACCTGAATAAAGATTATTTTTTTCCTGGAGCATAGAAAGATGGTAAAGGTTTAGTATAAAGGGACATTGGCTCAGAACAACATACCAGATGAACATAAAAGGTTAATTTTAATAATCAAATTCATAATTCATCTAGGAAATGCCAAGAATAGTTTAAAGAGATATTCCATTTAACATGAACTAATGCACCAACTGTCAGTAACAGTGAGGATGACTAAATGATTCTGAAATACAATATGCTTGTGTTTAATGACATCAACAGACCTGTAGGAAATTCAAAATAGATTATTTGCCCAGTTACTCTAATGCTTATAAAACCATTACTAGGCTACAAATCTCATTCTACTTTTAGAACTGACCATGATCCAAGAAAAGAAAAAGAAATAGCATAAAACATATTATTCTTTTCTTAGACAGGTACATTTCAGTGCAAATACAATTTTAAGAATGTTATGCTTTGTTTCTGGCACAGAAAAACATCTCTAAGCATTATTCATATTATTTCTCTCCCCTAAAGTTAACATACTTTAATGCCATATGGGCACAAATTTACTTCTGTTCATTTAAACTTGTAATTAAACTTTATAACATAGAAAACTGCTAAAGTAAAATAATCTCATTCCACTGAAAGGCATTTTTTTTTTCTAAAATAACATGGGTGATGTGCCAAATGGCTGGGGTGGTAGCTCATTATACCTTCAGAGAGAATCCAAGTTTGAGGCTTATCTTGGGTTCTCACACGTAGCAGCAAAACCTTGGAGTATTATCAAGGGTTACAAAGGGCAGATCAAAAAATGTCTATTCAGTAACTCCATTCAGAGAAGCAATAGTTGTTCAGTAATGTAATAAGCAATGCACTAGTTATCTACTGATGAATGCAGTTTATTGTAATTTTATTAACTATCAGAACCCACATATCTAAAATATTCAAACCATTTCACAAGAAGCCCTTGTGTTGCCCAGAAAAATGTTCCTTTTTAAATTTTTTTTTAGAGCAGTTTTAGGTTCACAGCAAAATTGAGAGGAAGGTATAGAGATTTCCCGTGTTCACCCTGACCCCATACATCAACAGCTTCCCTCATTATCAGTAGCCTCCTCCAGAGTGAGACACTGATTACAATTGGTGATAAGCCTATATCGAGACATCATAATCACCCAAAACCCATAGTTACCTTAGGGTTCAATCTTGGTGTTGTACATTCTGTGAGTTTGGACAAATACATAAGGACATGTATCCATGATTACAGTATCATACAGAGTATTTTTGCTCCTTAAAATTCCTCTATGTTCTGCCTATTTATCCCTCTCTGCCCCAACCCCAATTTTAATCTCATCATAGCTTTGCCTTTTCCAAAATTCCATAGATTTGGAAGCATATAGTAGGTGGTCTTTTTAGTTTGGCTTTTTTCACTTAGAAATATATGGTTAATAGTCTTCCATGTCTTTTCATGGCTTAGCTTGATAGCTCATTTCTTTTTAGCACTGAATAATATTCCATTGTCTGGATGAAGCAAAATTTATTTATTCATTCACCTACTGAAGACCATCTTGGATGCTTCCAAGTTTTAGCAATTATGAATAAATCTACTACAAATATCCAAGTGCAGGTTTTTATGTGGACATAAGTTTCAACTCCCTTGGTTAAATACCAAAAAGTGTGATCGCTGGATTGTATGGTGAGAGTATCTTTAGTTTTGTAAGAGCCAAACTATCTTCCAATGTGGCTGAAACATTCTGCATTCCTACTAGTAATAAATGAGAATTCTTATTGCTCCACATCCTGGCCAGCATTTGGTGTTGTCAGTGTTTTGGATTTTGGCCATTCTAATAGATATGTAGTGGTATCTCATTGTTGTTTTAATCTGCATTTCCCTGATTACATATGATATGGAGCATCTTTCCATATGTTTATTTTCCATCTGCTTATCTTGTTGACACCTTTGGCTCATTTTTAAAATGGATTGTTACTGTTGAGTTTTACGAGATCTTCGTTATTTTCAATAACAGTTCTTTATCAGACGTATGTTTTGCAATTATTTTATCTCAGTGTGTGACTTGTCTTCTTACTCTCTTAACACTGTGTTTTGTAAAAGTTTCGAATTTTAACAAGGTCCAGCGTGTTTATTCTTACTTTCATGGATTATATCTTTGGTGTTGTATCTAAAACCTCATCAACATACACCCAAGGTCATATGGATTTTCTCCTTATTATCTTCTAGAATTTTTATAGTTCTGCATTCTGCATTTAAGTCTCTGATCCATTTTGAGTTACTTTTTGTGAAAGGCATAAAGCCTGTGAATAGATTCACTTTTTTATATGTGGACATCCAGTTGTTCCAGCAAACTAATTTAAAAGATTACCATTGCTCCACTGTATTGCCATTGATTCTTTGTCAAAAATCAGTTGACTGTTTTTATGTGGGTCTATCTCTGGGCTTTATATTCTGTTCCATTGTTCTATCTGTCTATTACTTAGCCAACACCACATCATCTTGATTATTATAGATTTATAGTAAGTCTTTAAGCTGAGTATTGTCAGTCCTCCAACTTGGTTTCTCTTCAATGTTGTGTTGGCTATTCTGGGTCATTTGCCTCTTCATACAAACTTTAGAATCAGCTTGTTAATATCCACAAAATAACTTGCTGAGATTTTGACTGGAATTGCAATGAGTCTCTAGATTAAATTGGGAAGAACTGACATCTTGACAATATTTAAGCCTCCTATCCATGAACATGGTATACCTATTTATTTAGTTCTTTGGTTTCTTTAATAAGCATTTTGTTGTCTTCCTTAAATAGCTCTTGTAGAAATTTGGTTTCTGATAATAATTTTTGGAAATTTCCACCATTATTGCTTCAAATATTTCCAGTATTCCTTTCTCTCTCTTCCTCCTTTTTGTCCCACTACACATATTTATACCATGTAGTTGCCCCATGGTCCTTAAAATGCTGTTCTTTTATTTTTCAGAATTTGTTCTTTTTGCTTTTTAGTTTTAGATGTTTCAATTGATATATCCATAAGCTTGGCATTCCTTCCTCAGTCATGTCCAGTCCACTAATACACTGATCAAAGGTATTCATTTCTACACACAGCTTTTGATTTCTAACTATTTTTTTTATCTTTCTTAGAATTTCCATCTCTTTGCTTACATTTCCAATCTGTTCTTCCATAATGTTCATTTTACCCCTTAGAGCCCATAACATATTAATCATGGTTGTTTAAAATTCTCAATCTGGGAATTCTAACATCCTTGCCACATCTGGTTCTGATTCTTGCTAAGTCTCTTAAAATTGTGTTTAGTGCCTTTAGTATAAGTCGTAACTTTCTGATAACTAAACATGATGCACCTGATAAAAGGAATTGCTAAAATTAGGCCTTTAGTGACATAATTGTCAAGTGTGCTGGGAGAGGAATGGTTCTCTGATTAGGTCTCAGTTTTTTAGTGAACTTATGCCTCCACACTGTGAGCTTCATAAGAAACTGTTTCTGAGTTTCTTCTTCCCCTTTTAGGTGGAAGAGGATGGCTAGGGTGGGCTAGAGTTGAGTATTTCCCACCTTCTAGACAGAAGAATAGAGCTGATTGAAGCTGGGTATTTCCCTTCTCCCAGATTAGTTAGGCTCTGATAATACCCCAACAAGTTAGGCTCTGGTTAACTAGTTTCCCCTAAGGGCAGACCTTGTTAAGAAAAACAGAATGCTCTGGTATTTTTCAAAAATGGCTCCTTTTCTCTTCCCCTCCTAAACACACAAGTAGGATTTTTCTCATATTTACTATGAGAACCTGGCTGAGCTCTTGAAGGTAAAACTCACAAAAGTAGAGGGAGAAACCACTGGAGTCTTACACTTGTCTGCACTGAGTCTCTCACAAAGTCATCAGCTATAGTTCAGGTTTTCCTATGCCCACACTCATTCCCTTGGTGATGTCTACACATGATTTTCTGCTCCAGTAAGTTTGATTATCTGTATTCACCTGTTGATCTCTCCAATTATGGGGTTAGCAATTTGCCCTGTGACCTCACTTCTTTCACAAATCTAAAAAGACTTTTTGCTTTTAAAAGTTTCTTCTGCTTTTTATTTATTTTTAGGACAGAATAGTACCTTCCGAACTTCTCATATGCTGGATAGAAGTCTCTTTCTTTTTTTAAAACAATGTGTAAACTCTTTTAAAATAATAATATATCATTTTAAAAGATTTATTTTAAATAATAATGTATCATTTAAAGATCCTGATTTATAAGAAATCACAAAACTCATGTATTTCCAAAGAAGCAAGCAGCAGGATCTAGTCCAGCATTTCATATATTCTAAAAACACACTCTCATAAAGTGGGTAGATAAGAAGATAAGGCATCCCAGTTATAGTACGAAGGACAAAGGAAGATTTCTAAGGATTCTTGCCATAATATGGAAAAAAACAGGAAATATAAAGCAACATTCTCCATTGTATCTTTAGAATCAACAGTGCTAAATTTTTACTCCATATATGGAGAGTTCATATAATATTATTACAGCATCTAAATGATTCAAAATTAATAACCATAAGCAAATTCAAGCTATTGGCAACATGACAAGCCAAAATATAAACAACTTCAAAAGCAGAAAATAAATCTTCCTTTTTTGAAACCAAATACAGTCATGTATTCAATTATATTAGTTAATTTGATAGAGTATCAACAAAAAACCTATAGCCAACATTCTATTTAATGGCAAAAAACTAAATGTTTTCTTCTTAAAATCAGAAACAAAAATGATTTGTACTTTTACCACTCTTATTCAACACAGTGCCAGAAGTTCTAATCAGTAAAATGAGACAAGGAAATAAAAAACATACAAATAAGAAACATAGAATCAAAACTGTCTTATTCACAGATGACCAGGTTGTGTACACAGGATATCCCAAAGAATCTACCAAAAAATAAAAAATAAAATCCTGAAACAAATTAAGTTTATCTTGATAAACTTACTATAAGAAAAATCAATTCTATTTCCATATACTAGCAATAAAAACACATTGCATTTTAAAACATAATATTTATAATCACTTAAAAAAATAAAATGCTTAAACAAAAAATTAATGAAATGTATGAGGACTAGTACACCAAGAACTACAAAATGCTTAAAGACATACCGTGTTCATGGATATAAAGCTCTAACATAATAAACATGCCAATTCTCTGTATATTGATAAGTTAATGAAGCTCCTATTAAAATCTCAGCAAGATTTTTGGTAGATATAGATGATTATTTTAAAAATTTATATGAAAAGAAAAAGGAACTAGAATAAAGCAATTATGGAAAAGTAAAAAAAAAAGTGAGAGAAGTTAGTCAATCCAATATCAAGACGTATAACTAGAGCCATCAAAACTACGTGGTACTGGTAAAATGACAGACATATAGATATATATGCCCAACTAATTGCTGACAAAGTTATAAGAGCAATGCAATGAAGGAAAGATAGCCTTTTCAATACACAGTGCTGGAGCAACTGGATAGCCATAAAGAAAAAAAATGAACCTTAGCCTAAGTCTCTCATCATATGCAAAAATTAACTCAAAATATATTTAAATGTGAAACAAACTATAAAACTTCTAGAAAAATATAAAAGAAAATCTTCAGAATCTAGGAATAGGCAGATTTGACACCAAAATCATGATTCATAAAAGAAAATTTTGATAAATTAGACTGCATTTGAATTTAAAACTTTTGTTGCGTGAAAGACCTGTTAAGAGAATGAAAAGACAAGTTATAGTCTGGGAGAATACACAATCAATTCTCATGGTAGTTATGCTCTATCAATTCCCCATGAATAGTGAATTAGCAAATGCTGAAATACAAGTTCTTACAAGCTTCTAGTAACATTTTCATCAACAAATCAATATACAACTTGTTTTGTTTGTGTTTCTATTTAAAGTTACCTGATTTAATATATATTATTGATTCTTTAACATTGAACTCATGGTCAACGGTACAATAACTTACACCAAAACAAAGCTTAACTAATATACGCATTTCCTTCTTGCTCTTGAAACAAAGCAAGGCCTATCACCACCTTCTTGTACTTAGAGGTACTAGCCAGCACCTCAACAGTACACTTAGGGGCCATTTTAAGCAGTAAAAGCACCAAAAAAAAAAACAGGGCACGAAAATGCAAAAAAAAGGGGGGGGGGCACAAAATCATCTCCAAAAGAGACACGTTCATGTTCATAGTAGGAAAAACTAAAACTAAAATAGGTAGAGTATCATCTTGCTAGGCCTCAACAGGGAATGTACAATTTGGAAGACCCAAATTTTTCGCCACTCTGTGCAATTTGTTTCTTTCTTTCTTTTTCTTTTTTTTTTTTTTAAATAAAGAATCTCCCTCCATTGCCCAGGCTGGAGTGCAGCAGTGTGATCTCGGCTTACTGCAACCTCTGCCTTTTGGGTTCAAACAATTCTCCTGCCTCAGCCTCCCAAGTAGCTGGTAGCTGGGAATACAGGTGCCTGCCACCAAGCCTGGCTAATTTTTTTTTTTATATATATTTCAGTAGAGATGGGGTTTCACCATGTTGCCCAGGGTGGTCTTGAAGTTCTGAGCTCAATCAATCCATTCACCTTGGCCTCCCAAAGTGCTGGGATTACAGGCGTGTACCACTGCACCTGGCCCCTTCTGTGCATATCTACAAATGACTGCAAAAGCACAAGTATTGAATTTGGCACTTCAAATAAATTTTAGCAAGCAGTAAACTTGTAAAATAATGAGCATCCACTATATTTGCAAACCAACTTTCTTAAAAAGAACTAGTATCTATAATACAAAAAGAACTCTTAAATTTAACAGTAAAAAACCCAAATAACTCAATTAGAAAAAAGCCAAAAGACAATAAAAGATCTCATTGAATAGGATATACACATGTTGGGTAAGTACATGAAAAGATGTCACTATAATTAACCATTAGCGAAGTGCTACTTCAAACCATAATGAAATATCACTACACACTTGTCAAAATGGCTGAAAAAACACTGTGACCACATCAAATGATGCTGAGGATGCAGCCACACTGGATCACCCATATACTGCTGGTAGGAATGTAAAATGGTACAGACACTCTGGAAAACACTTTGGCACCTTCTTTAAAAACTAAACATGAAACTACCATACAACTAGCAGTTATACTTCTGGGCATTGGTCCCGGAGAAATATACTCTTAGCTTGACATAATAACCTGTACATAAACATTTATAGCAGCTTTATCATAATAACCCCAAACTAAAAACAACGCAGATGTCCACCAAGCTGGTGAATGTTAGAACAAACTGTGATACAGCCTACCATCTAATCATGCTCAGCTATATAAAAGAACAAACACTGCAACATGAAACATCCTGGATGAATCTTATGCTAAGTAAAAACAGCCAATCCCAAATGGTTATAGACTCACTCCATAACTCCATTTATATAATACTATTGAAATAATAAACGTAGAGTATTAGAGAAAAAAATTAATGGTTGCCAGAGATTTAGGAAAGGGTTGGGACAGGCAGAAGTGCTGTGGCTATAAAAAGATAATATAAGAGATTCTTGTGATGATGAAGACCATCTATATCTTGATTATATCAATTTGAACATTCTGGATGTGATGTTATACTTTCAGTTTGCAAGACGCTAGCACTGGGGAA
>NC_133503.1:116247500-116332500 GCF_049354715.1 Callithrix jacchus | reverse complement strand
TTTACTTTTTGATATTAACTGGCAATGGTGCTACTTTAATTTTGAGTTAAGCCAGTCAAAACAATAAAACCAAGCAAATCCATGTGTATTTTGGGTTTGTTCAAAGAAAATTGATCTTATTCAAGTTTTAGAATGTCGGCATACAAAATAATGAACAAAGAGGTTAAATTAAATCCAAATGGTAATAAGTGTCTGTAGTACATGCCATCTCATGTTATATATGGCTTTTACATTTATAATTTTTTAAAGTTTGTGTTTAAAGCAAAAAGATAGAAAAAAGTTAAATCTAAGATATTAGTAGTTATGAATTTCTCTACTTTTACTACTACTTTAAATAACAATTTTACTATGGCCTAAATAAAATATGAGTATTAAAAGTTCTAGTCTATGTTATGCTACTAAATCACCTGATATGTTACTTTTTTCCTCAAAAACTGAAGTATAATATTTTCTAAAATACCAAAAAAAAAAAAAACAGTATATGAAAAACTGCAGGGGACTAGTGAAAAGTATCTCAGCTTCTATTGGTAAGTGAACATTTCTCCCCTTAACTATATTTCCAATCTATTTAATAAAAAATCCACAGTGAAGACAGTAAATCCAAATCTACTTCAGAGTTCATATTGATGGCTGTGGCCTCCTGAAGTTCTCCAGAAGGTGAGGACATACTTTGGAGGTCCAGGTATGAACCTCACCCCATCTGGCTGTCCTGAGAGTCATATATTGATAGAAACAATCCACTCTAAGCCAGGCGTGGTGGCTCATGCCTGTAATCCAAGCACTTTGGAGGCCAAGGTGGGCCAATCACCTGAGGTTGGGAGTTCAAGAAGCAGTCCACTCTTAATCAGGAGGATGTATCTTCCTCATCCAGGCATTAATTGTTCATCTTCATTGGGGCAGTATGCCTTTGCATTCTTTCAGAGTGATTAAATGCAATTTTTAAAATTTATTTTATTGTTTATTTAATTACAAAGGTAATTCATACTTATGCACAAAAACCAAACAATACTGAAAATGTCCCTTTATCTCCAAAGCTAACCACCTATGTTAAATGAACCACTAGCTATTGGTTATACATACTTTCAGACCTCTAATCAAAGCCATTTTTGAAAGTATAGGGTTTCATTTACCTTCCACCTTATGACCCTTAATGATGAGTGATATGAGAAAGAGGGAAAGGAAAGCAGGAAAGTCTTCCTGTTTCTTTTTCCTATGTGTAAATTAGATAGTAAGACATGAGGAAGAACACTCACGTTTCATCTCTCGCTCATCAAGTCACAACACTCAAGTGGTAAGGGAGTGAATCCAGGTGGTTTCTCTCCCACCACTATCGAAACCATCTAAATTCCTGGAAGTCACAACCCTCAATATATTCCTGGTCTTCCAAGGTCTGAGCCATTTCCCTGATGGAACTAACTCTCCAAAAGTGATGTTACATATGACTCACCAGAGTACCATATTACCATGCTCAGTTGAAAAAAAGAAAGCCCTGCCTTTCAGTGTTTAAAATATTTTGAAAATACAAAGCATGATGATGCCAGTTTCTTTTCTTGCTCAGCACTGAACAGATCTACTCCAAACACAGAGTGGCTCATTGACTTTGGCGCTGAAGGCTTAAATCAGCTCCATAAGTGTCCAGCAAGCCAAAATGAAAGCTAAACACACATTGTTACTGAAGCCTATGCTGCATTTCACAACTCCAGGGCTATAACTTAAAGACAATTTACCTCAGAAAATATAAGGCAGCACAGGGCAGTGGCAAAAGACCTAGATTTGGAATCAGAATGACAGGGTCAGACATTTCTCACTAGCACCCAGACCTTAAATGACCTCCCTGAGCCATAACGTCTTAATCTATAAAACAGGGATCATGATATCAGCCCTTCTCCTAGGGTTACTGTGCAGTGAAAATGAGGTAAATGCGAATGTGCTTTAAAATATATATAGATGCATTTAAACCCTATATTCACTATAGTTTTAAATGAAAATCAAACCTATTGATTTTATAAATTATATTTTCCATAAAAATATTTAAATTTATATGAATCGAGTGTGGATAACTAATTTAATCTTACAATGCATTGTGTTAAAATCTGAAACATTAATGTTTAAAACCGTATTACTTTTTTATAAAAACGGTTTGCCTTTTATAAAATATTTAACTTAAAAAAACAAATGCCCAATTCCTATATACCATTTTTTTTTTTCTGGAATATGCTTTTAAATTCATTATTTAAAAAGTTAAAATGATTTAAGAGAGAATATGTCAAAGGCAAAAATTAAAGATCTATAATTCAAAAAGTTAAAATTAATAAAACAATTTAAGAGCAATATAAAATAGTTTATTTCAGTGTAAATGTCTAGTTTGCACATTTCAGAAAATTTAAATGTAGACTCATTAGTAGTTATGTCTAGTACAGATTATTATATATAAGCATTTATAGGTATATATATATGTATATTTGATAGACATAAAATTAGGCAAGATGGCTATAAATACACAAAACCATTCTTCAATTGTAGTGGAGAAAAAAAGTCACCCGACTCATAATTTACTGTGGAGATTGGTAGCCACATATGGAAAATAATTTCCTGTGGAAAATGCATGTCTGTCCGCGCTAAAGACAGACTGGTGACCCCATGCTTCCACCAATTATTGAAGAGTGGGAAAGGGTGGGTGGTACAATGGTCTGAGCTCTGAGAGGAGAGAACAGATGCAAATTTATTTACTTTTACAGGAAAAAAAATGGACTCAATAGGTCAGGAACAGGAACAAAGAGTAAAGGCTAATACTAAATTTGCTATTTTCTGCTACGTAGTAAAAGATCAATAATTATTAGCCAAAATAACATTGCATAGAAGAACTAAGCAAGCTGGGATCTTCAGGAAGTTGGAAGAAGTTGAGGAACTAAGACAGGACCAGGAATGTTGGCACTGTGGCAGGAGCAATAGATAGAAAGAGGAGAGAGCCTGAAGAGGAGTCTTTTCTTCTTAATACTAACCCTCCTTGTCCCCACAAAGATTGTCCTGGGTCAGCCCTAAACTAACACCAGGGCAAAGTGAGAAGCACCACGAGAAATCAGTGGGTGAGGAAGGTATATTTCTATAGATGATAGATAGCACCAGGCTTGATACTGATGAGAGATTAAAGGAAAGGAAATAAGTGCAAGTGTGGTGACTGAAAAGGACAGGGATGTCTGAAGCCATGCGCCGGCTGTAAACATTTGTGATTGAAGTGACAAGTGACTCAAAGGAGACAAATAGTGTTCCTTTATCACTGTCTCTCTTCCTAAGAGCCTCACTTGGCTCTCAGGACACCATATTTTGCTAGTTTTTCTCCTACTTCAGTGGCCGCTCTCAGTCTTCTAACTGCATCCGCCTCTTCCCAACTTCTAAATGTTGGAGTACTCTAGGCCTCAAATCTCAGTCCAGGATGATTTTAATCAGGTCCATCATGGCTTGTGTATACCATATACATGCTGATTATACCCCACTAATTACAACCTCAATCTTTCCTGAGTCCCCTATTACTGCATCCAGCTCCTGTTATTCCTAGATGTCTTAAAGCACTGTCAAACATAGTATCTTCAAAAGACAATTCTTGATTTTTTTTCCCCAAAACTTGATTCTCTCCCAGGTGTCCTCATCTCACTCATCATACCCTCATTCATATAGCCTGGGAGACCCTTGATTTGTTTCTTTCACATCTCACATCTATCAACAATCCTTCGAGTTCTGTTTTTCATATTGTTTAACTCAGGATCTTCGAAATAGATGCCAAGGTCCAACCCCTTTTTACCACCTCCATCAACTTAATTCCAACTTTTCAAATTCCACTCTTTCTACCCTTAGAGTCTATGCTTCTTATAGCAGTCAAACAGTATTTTTTTGTTTTTTTTGAGATGGAGTTTCGCTCTTGTTACCCAGGCTGGAGTGCAATGGCACGATCTTGGCTCACCGCAACCTCTGTCTCCTGGTTTCAGGCAATTCTCCTGCCTCAGCCTCCTGAGTAGCTGGGATTACAGGCATGCACCATCATGCCCAGCTAATTTTTTGTATTTTTAGTAGAGACGGGGTTTCACCATGTTGACCAGGATGGTCTCGATCTCTTAACCTCATGATCCACCCACCTCGGCCTCCCAAAGTGCTGGGATTACAGGCTTGAGCCACCGCGCCCAGCCAGTATTTTTAAAGTATAAGTCAGACCCACCACCCACCACTTGCTATTACACAAAATCAGTCTACCACACAATCTGGTCTCTGGTTACCTCTCCAACCTCCTCTCCTTTCTCTCTCCCCTTACTTATTTAGCTCCATTCATAAGGGTATTCTTGTTCTTCCTGGACTATGTGAAGCTTGTTTCTGACTCTGAACAGAATAGCATATGCTATTCCCTCTGCCTAATGTGCTTGTCCCCAGAAATTTCCATGGCTTGATCCTTCAGATCACGCAAATATTTTCTTATATATGTCATCCCTGGTTTTCCTACTTTCAAAAGCACCTGCCCTCATATCTGTATATGCTATACTTCATAGCCTTTATTACTACTTGACATTTTGTTACCTTTTTATTGATACATATTTCTACATATTTATGGGGTACACGTGATATTTTGTTGCATGCATAGAATGTCTAATGATCAAGTTAGGGTGTTTAGGGTATGCATTGCTTCTAGTATTTATCATTGCTATGTGTTATGAACATTGCAGGTCCTCTCTTCTAGGTATTTGGAAACATATGATACACTGTTGTTAACTACTGTCAAACTGCTGTGCTATCGAACACTAGAACTTAAATCCTCTAAGTGTATGTTTGTACCCACTGACCACCTCTCTTCATCCCCTACTCACCACCACCCCACACCCCTGCACTTCCCACACCCTTCCCAGCTTCTGGTATCTATTATTCTAGTCTACAACTCCATGACATCAACATTATGTTACATATTTATTCATTGGTTTATTGTCTGCTCTCCATGGAATGTAAACTTTATGAAGGTAAAGGATTTTATCCAACTTGCTGTCTATCTACTCTTCTACGACCTTAAATGGTTGTGACCCAAAATAGGTACTCAGTGTATATATGTTAATTGTTCATTCAGATACCCCAAATCTTTCGTTATTTACAGTGGAAAAATATTGGTTACTTATACTGACATACACAAATCATATTTTACAAAAGAAAAATGCTACTTTAATCCTTCTTTCAGAATATAATTTGCGCAATTTTTTGGAATAATTTTCTAAACCAGACTGACTTTCAAAAGCAATTAAGTCTTTTAAAAGTACATACTTTCTAGAATTACATTATAGGAGAGGAGAAAATGAAAAGGCTGACAACTTCTTTACTCTTATATTTTTAAAATGTGTTCTGAGATTTAAGAAGTAGTTATGTAACTTTTCCTAGTGAGATTTTGTTAAATATTTTACCATTTGACAGTTTGTGTCACAGTTTTTCATGCCGTATCTAGAATTATGAATCAAACTATAAATGGCCTACTACTATGATCTAAAGTAAAAATTCCAAGGGTAAGGAGGTTATTTATTTTAATGGGTTAAATACCCCAAGGTCATTAGCTATCTAGGAGACGTACTTTTGCACAAATACTAAAAAGCCCTTTGAGAAGTACAAAATTGTTTGATTTTATTCATTTGTCATATACTCAAAGTGAGTAGCTATCAATAAAAATATCTTTAAAATATATAAATATCACTACTAAAATAACTGATGTCTATAAAGTGATTACACTGGGCCAGCTATTGTTCGAAGTCTTAAGTTGATAAATCATCTGATCTTTGAAACAACCTTGCAAAGTAGCTCCATTTCACATATAAGAAAATTGAGGCACTGAAAGGTAGGCTGTCCAAGATCACAGCCAGACGATAGTAGAGCTGAGATTTGAGTCTAAGCAAAGCATGTAAACTTAACCACTATGAAATTATACCATTTGCAGTTTGTTCCATGATTCTTCCAGCAAACTGTATTTTAGTTAGTAAAACACAGTTTTCATATGCAACAGATTATCAATGATGGGAAAATTTTCCTAATACTGTACACTGAGGGCAGCTAATCACCCTTGGTTCTGAAAAGGTTGGTCATAGTAAACAGTTTATTAACACATTGCCCATCTTCCACTTGTCTTCTATTCTTTAAAGGTACATTTGTTAAAATCATATTTAACAGAAAATACATTTTAATTAGTGATGTGAAGGTATAGAATTTGTAGAAGAGCAAAACTTAATCATAGACAATTAAATTACAAATTATTGTGACATAAAATTTCATTTTAAATGTATCCCTACTCTGAATTCCAAAAAATATTTATGTAGTAAGAGCATCATACTACATAAATATTATCTTAAATTGGCTTTTAACAATTTTAACACATCAAAGCCACACAAAAATTTCAAGAGGCATGTTAATGATGAATCCTGTCTTTAGGGTCTTTAAAACGAAATGTTTGTTAGCATTTTACCTGATAGCGAACAACTTTCTGAGATCATTCTCATTGTAAAGTAGAAACCAAAGAGATCAAAAAATCGTTTGGACTTTAAAACTCTTTTTAGCACAGAATAATACAGGTGTACTAAACCACATTAGACATTGACTTCGTTCCCATATAGTTTTTAGTAGCTTAAATTTCTGTGTCATGGATATGTCCTTCTTTTTAGGTAAATAACCTAAAAAGACAAATAAATAATAGCCTGCAATAGGGTAAAGGGTGCCCAGACTAAATCAGGGTTACTCATACATAATCTAACTGCCAAGCAGGGCCAACATCCATTAAACATATACAGTAATAATTTTTAAATCACTATAAACACCCTGTATGTTAGATTGTTCAACACTGCGTTCTACAGGCATGCCTTGCACTCCAGCTGTAGCAGTAAAATTACTGAAACTGTAATTCTCTTAATATTTAAATAATACATTAAAATTTAATTTTCAGCACCTGGAAGAATCTGTTTGTGTGCCAGCAAATGAGGTAGCTGGGCCTGGAGCTCCTATACATATGGGACTCAAAAACAACCCATCACAAATAATTACTAAGCTAGAGCAGCTGTAGTCACCACTGTAATAATTTAAAAATCAGGTCAAAGTTGCTGGAATTCTTTTCCATTTTCAAGATACCTTGCACATAAATTCTGTGATGCTTATCCTTTTCTATTTCCCACATTTTATAAATTATTAATTTTTATTGATAATCATAGATTGAGGTAGAAAGGACAGCAAGGGCATTCTGTGAACTTTTTCTTTTGTTTAAGTTGGGCATATTAAAATAAATTAAGCTCCTGATTCCTTAAGTTTTTAAAATGCCTTATGCGAATGTGCCAATGCAAAAGCATATGCATTTGTTACATCTGTTTACGGTCAGGATTACTGAGTCTGTGAATAAACAAAACTAAGGCCTATTTACTGCTCTATGCATATGACTTTCCAACACACATTATGTGTGTATAATATGAGTCTAAATAGAGATACACTCGCATACATCATTAACAAAATACTCTTTAATGTCTCCTCTCTATGTTGGTTTTTTTTTTTTTTTTTTTGGTCAAATCATGATGCCATCTGGTTCATGTTCGAAAGAAAAATACAAAAGTTACAAGTTTTTCATTTATTAAAGTAGAACAAATTACTGAGGGATGAGACTAGTGAAGATTCAAAACATTTTGTATATTTTCACATCTACAAAAATAAAACCTTTTGAAAGGGTGTCTTATATAGAGACAATTCCTAAGTTCACAACCCTATCTGGAACTGGGTAAGTGTTATGTCTCTTCAATCTCTCAGCATTCCTTATCTACTTACTGAGAAACAAAAAACTCGAAAGAGTGAGAGACATTCAGGATTTTTTTTCAATCGCTTTAGTGAGATTTACATTGCTTTTCCCAAAAGCTCCAGACCCCCCAAAAAAAAAATTAATTTGAGAAGTGTATTCAGGACAAGAATGGCAATGACAAGACACTCCGTTTAAATAGAAACTTTAATTGCTTTGAGTTAATTTTGGATTTCCAATCAGATTCTTGGATATGGGAAAACGTCTGTTTTTAGAAAGAATCTAATGGTATCCTACACCTGATATTTAGAAAGAAAATAAATTAAGGTATTTTGTTGGCGGGAAAGATGGAGATTAGGGAATAGGGAAAAAATGTACCAAGAATTTATACACTATTACCTTCAATCATTTTGATGCAAGTCATTCATACCACCACCATGCTAACAAGACATCCAATTTACTAAACAATGAATACTGAAAATACATTTAAAAGGTACAAATGACTGTCCAAAGAATGACACTGAAAAATATTAAGTAACAGCTCTACCTCAAGATAAGCCTCACCATTAAAGAGTTTTAATGAAGAGAGCCTTCAAAGGCTAAATCAGGAGGCATTGATTAGATTGCCTCCAACTTTGTGTTTTGACACCTTCGTCTTTCGTGGCATTATATTGTCTCTGTGCATCTTACAAAGGAAGCATTTTACTAGGCCCACACAAGAACAGGAGACAGCAATGCTTATAAAAGAGACTGTCAAGGGTGTGAGCCAAAATGGGTCTCATTTGGATTTCAAGTGAAGAAAACTCCTAATGCATTTCATTACAATGTATGCGAACCTCTGAAAAGAAGGATGGATTGGGATTCTCATCCCTATTAATTTATTGAAATGGATTCAGTTTTTTCTTGTATATCAAGAGAGACCATGTGTTTCAAGCAAGGTAACAATATTATAGTTCCAATAACCAAATATGCTATGATTCCGTACACCCTTCTGTGAGATAAAAAGGATGCAATTTTCTTGATAATTGGGATTTGAGTTTAAAAATAAATCCTACAATAGCATGACAACAAATAAATATTCTTTGTTACTATCAGTTTTAAAGATACGATAAAGCTGCTACACAACAGCGGAATTGATTCAGTCTTTGTTACCAGAGCGGATTTTTTTACCAACTGAAATCTTATTTTCCCCTTACTACTGTCATTCATATATTGACTTTTTATTTCATTGGGAAATTATGTGTATGATATAATTAGGATAACATCAATGAAAGTCAAATTTTATTAGAAGATAATGAAAAGAGAATGAGACAAGGTCACAGGATTTTAAGCACTATATTGTAGTCTACCTATATACCTTTCTTCATAAGACTTCTAGTTAAAGGTACCTATTAGGTAATCATCATTTTAAAAAGGGTACCTATTAGGTAATTTCTGGTTTAAAAAGAAAGTCCTTATATTTGGCCGATTCTCTAAATTTATTAGAATAATACCTGCCATTAAAAAAAATCTGAACCCTAACTACAGAGAAATTCCATGATCTAATGCTCTTAGACATCCCAATAATTTCATAAATCTACAGGATTACAAATATAAGACATATGCTCTCATTGCTCTTTAACACCATTAACATTTAGAGATGACTGATTATGTTATACCAAAACATTCAGTGAATTCAAAGCTGATCTATTTTTTATGTAAATCAAACAACCTGCTAGTCAAATTAAAGGTTAAATATACATAAAATCTTAGAATAAAATACAGATAATCTTTCATATAGAACATGGACCTATGGAATACTCAAATGTAATAGGACCATGGATTCATAGGTTGCCTACTAATTAAAT
Source organism: Callithrix jacchus (assembly GCF_049354715.1). Lineage (NCBI taxonomy): Eukaryota > Metazoa > Chordata > Mammalia > Primates > Cebidae > Callithrix > Callithrix jacchus. Next base: position 116,322,873 of record NC_133503.1, on the reverse strand, counting down.
TCAGAAAAACAGCAGGAGAATGCCCTCCTTATGTTGTTATACATTTTATTCCAAGTGGGAATAATATAGCCACAGCTAAGTAGAATTTGAAATTGTGCCTAGAAAACACAATTGAAAATAAGTGTACATTTTCAAGCTTGAAAAGAACTCTCTATTAACAAATTTATATTCATTGTTTAAATTTTCCCATGGATGTGACTATAAAATTGGTGCAGAAAGAATACATATAAATCAAATATTCAGCATGTGCACATACATGTTGATGTATGTATGAACACATATACTCTTTAAGCAATAGAAAATTATATACAAAAGCTCTAACAGCAAATCTCAATTAACTTTAGTATATGATTACTTTTATAAAAAAGTTTATACAGTTCTCTGTAATACATACAATAGAGGAATTTTTGATGAATTGTAATTAAATTAGAATGATACATGCTTCTTGTTTATAACTTGACAGTTCTCGCATTCTCAAGCAGAGAATTACACACAAATATACAGCAGGTTACTTGTTGAATAATGTGTTTCAAGTACTTAAAATTACGGAGGGAGTCGCTGAAGATCTACATGTGAATATATATTTGGGCCCTAATTTTCATTACACCATTCCTTCAACTGAAGATATTTTATGATCTACTTACAAAGAAGTTAATATCAGAGTTTTTTCAGGACATAACAAAGGTAATAATACTACCTTTATGATATAAATTTTATGACATTATGAATAAAACTGACAAGTATAAAATTTGATCCACAAAATAAGTGATATACTTATGTTAATTCACCTTTTTAAAGATATTATGTGTTGCTCCATTTTTTTGACAAGGCTTCCATTCATACTAGAGACATGTTGAAAAACACTATATTTTCTCTCAATAAGGAAAATCACTTTACCCACTATCATGCTTGTTCTGTCTCAATAAAAAATCAATCATCAAATGCTTGCTTCCAAGTTTCACTTGTTAAACTGCCAATTTATGCATACAGTTTGGCTCAGCAGAAATTCACTCAGCAGCATTTCTTTCATTATTATAATTTTGTTCATCTCATAAAATGCTTTAAACTTAGGAGGTAGGGGGAGTTATGAAAGTTTACAAGTGCTTCTACGAAGCATTTAATGTGATAGCTAAAGTATAGTGGTAAGATATACTTCCAAACCATCATTTTTAAAGAAAAAGAAAAACTATATCGTTTCTGTGGTTTTTCAAAGTAATAAAGGCCTGATTGATCTCATAGACTAAGGCAATTGAATCGGTTGTCTAAATGGTAGTAACGTCAATGTCAGATATGTGGTTATCTTTTCATTTTGGCCCATTCTTGAATGTAAAAATCAGATGTTTGAAGGACATTTCACTGACCTGTTATGGCCTCTGCAACTCTCAAACACAATGCTAGTATTCCTTATATAGTGCCACATTTTGGATAAAACCCGCTTCATCAATGATGCCTTTGCGACATCTGGCGGTCCTTAGGATATATAAAAATTACTTTTTGTTTTTCCAAATCTATCAGTACTTGAAATTCCAGTCCAAAAGGCTTTGATACCCCCTAGCGGGGGCACAAAAGCACTCTGGCCTGTAAACTAGGATGTGGACTACCATGAATCCATATGGTGCAAAAGGTCACAAATCTTGAGATGTGGTGACATCATGACAATAAGACACTTTCTAGACAGAAGCTGACCCATTTTGAATATAAAAAGGACCCTGATCACATGTTCCCACACATTTAAAACTATAGAGAAAAAAGAATTATGCTAAGTGGTCTATACAGAAGCTGAACACTGGTGTTTGAGGGTACCTATAGTTCTCACACTTAAGGAATACTACATGGGGATTTACAGCAAAATTGCTTTAAATGATCTAAGAGCTCTGGTTTTTTATGTTATAAGTTAATGGTCAGTAAATGTTAATAAGGGGTGAGAGGTGGCTGAATGACAGGGTGCATGTTTCTATGTGGTCTTCAGTTCCTTTTTAAATTATTAATCCAGCCATACTGAAGCTTGTTCTACATGTTTCTGCCTTTATTTATATTTCCAGGAAAGCATAGAATATAAATACTGCTTTATGAAGAAGAAAAAAACTGTCCTTTAGATTTTTATTCTTATTCTATAGGCAATTCAATATGAAAAGGGGAAATAAAAACTCATTTCTATCTCTTCATCACCCTCTCTACTGGTATATTTGCTATCCACATTGAGAAATTGTGACTTTGCTGATTTTTTTGTTCAGTTCAAGAAAATTACATGTACTATACAGTTATATCTCATTTATTCCAAGTCCTGGCAAAGAGGCACACTTGAAAACAATAAAATCAAATTCAAATGTACTGCACTGGCTCCCTGTTTTCAATTTTCTTTGGAAATATTTGCCTGAAAACCTGTATCATTTTGGGTATGAACTAATACTTTCAAGAGGGTTTTTGGAGTAAAGAACTCATATTTTATAAATCTGACTTTTATAATCAACATTTAATATGTATGTCATCTCTGATTTTTTTCAAGTCATCAATAGTTTACAGGCAGTCATTGTAACAGATAATAGACTCACTTCTTCTCAATTATCTATTGTACATCTCATAAAATGCTTTAAACTTAGGAGGTAGGGGAGTTACGAAAGTTTACAAGTGCTTCTACAAAGCATTTAATGTGATAGCTATAGTGATAAGATGTATTTCCAGGCCATCATTTTTAAATAAAAAGAAAAACTATTTTGTGTCTGTGGTTTTTTAAAGTAATAAAGGCCTGATTGATCTCAATGACAAAAGCAATTGAAACAGTAACAAAATTTGTTGCAGTAAATACATATTGCTGTACTGCATTTAAAGGTATTTTTATGTTTCATAACTGAATCAATTTATAATATATAAATAACACATAAAATTAATCTTGCAGAAATATTTTCTAATTTATATGCAATTGTAAAAATGCATATTATAAAGTTCTCAGGTGTCTTCCATTAGTTACATACTGCTCTTATGGTGGCAATAAATTCCTTTGACAGTATTTATAGGCTAAAACTGGAAATAAATATAGATCTTTTAAATGATTCCACTTTCTCACCTTTAACAATACGGGATCATATAGAACAATAAAGTGAATAAAGATTGATATTGCATTCTCTTGTCATTGTTTAAAAGCAGATTGAGTGAATGAGAACATAGTGTGATATAAAAAAATAAGCATGTACTACTTTTAAAAAGAAATAATAACAGGAATAAAGTAATATCAATTTTCACTACATTTTTACTAATATTTTGGACTACAATAGGTGGATAAATAATAAAGTACCCATTATAATAAGATATATTGAATAAAATAATAACATTTAGTCAAATATCATTTCTTTGCTCCAAATGCACTTTGTATAATAAACATTACAAAGAAAGCTAGAAAAAAAAACTACAGCTATACCTTTGCAATTATTATAAGCCTTAAATCTTTTCAAATGTTAAAGGAATAATTTTTATGAAGAATAATAAGAAATATAAGTCCTCCTATTTAAAGTTAGGTATTAAAGTGTGTTTCAAATATGACTGCACATGTAGACATGAAGAAATAAATTCACATTTCTAAAGTAAATTTTATTGTTTTGTTAGGTCTGCCTTTTAGAAACAGATTTCTAGGTGATTATGGAGATATATGCAACTTCATGAGACCATACCAAGATTTGTCAAAATATATCCTGTCTTCAACTCTAAACCCAAAGAAATGGAAATTTTGCCACATTACCTCTGTATTTATTAAAGTTCTTTTGTTTTCTGAAGGTCATGTTGAGAGCAGCAAAAAGAGGAACAGACATAGAAAAAAATTTTAAACTGAGAAAATAAGATAGAAATAAACTAAAGATAAAAGATATAAGATATAAAAAGCATTGAAAGTGATCCAACATAAGCATAATTGGTGTCGCTAAAGAGAAGAACTAAGCAAATGAAATGGGAAAAATATCCAAAGATATAAATTAAGAAAACTTTCCAGAAATAATGTGAGACTTCAATATACAGATTGAAAGAACATAGCATTTCCTTGGGAAAATTAACACAGAATGATAAAAACAAAACATATGCTGGTGAGATAACTGATCTTCAAATTTAAATAATTCTTTGGCCTTTCTGGCAAAAATATCAAGTTGTAAATGTATGTAAATATAACATATTTTGAAATGTAGAGTTCTGGTTTTGTGGAAAATAGAGGAAGTCTACTGTAGTTGATTTCTCACATTGATAGAACTAAGAACACTAGACAAAATAAACAACAAAATTACTTAAGGACTATGAAAAGTAAATAATAGGCAAATTAGGAAGGGAAATCAAGACTTGAATAAAGACCAATCTAGTGGCAGTAAGTTCCTTAATTTTTTTCCCTCCTTTTTTTACTCCACAGTAGGTTGCATCACAGATTCTATAGCAGGCATATTATCATACGTAAAATAAGCCAGCACTAAAAGACAAATATCTCATGTTCTCACTTATATGTGGGAGCTGAAAATTTTGATTACATGGAGGTAAAGAGTAGAAAGATAGATAACAGATACTGGGTGAGTTCTGGAGACAGTGTAAGATGAAGACAACCAGGTTAAATGGTACAGACACATAGTAAAATAGAATAAATTAAATGTTTGATAGCCAAGTAGGGTGACTACTTAAAAATGTATTGTACTCTGGTGATGGACACCCTCAGTATCCTGATTTGATCACCATGCATCTATATATGTAACAAAATTCCTCCTACTCCATAAGACGCAATGTGGTAGTACTAAAAGGTGAAATGGACATAGAACAAGTAGATACAAAACTAGCAAGGATATAAAAAAGGTGAAAAATATCAACCAACATGACCTAACTCATATTTATAGACCAGGCCTCCCAATGGTAGCAGAAAACATTCATTTCAAGTGCACATATAACTGAGCCATATAACTGAGCCATATGCTGAGCCATATAACAAAATGTAACATATTTAGTTGAATTCAAATCATATAAAATATGTAGCCTGATCAAAACAGAATTGAAGTAGAAATCAGTAACAAGGATATCTGGAAAACTGTCACCAAGTACTCAAATATTAAGAATGTAAATAACCCATGGCTAACAGAGGAAGTCTCAAAGGCAATTCAAAATATTTTTAGTTACATAAAAATGAAAAACAACATATCAAAATGTGTGAGATGCTGTTAAACCAGTGCTAAAGGGAAATTTATGACATTAAATGCTTGAACTTGAAAAGAGAAAATGTCTAGGACCAATCATCTAGACTACAATATAAGAAATTAGAAAAAGCACAGCAAAATAAATAAATTAGGAAAAGAACAGAAATCAATAAAACTAAAAACAAAAAGTAGAGAAAAATCAAGGAAATAAAAAGCCAGTTCTTTGAAAAGCTTGATTAAATTGATCAGCCTCTACTGACTTTCTTCCCTCCCCTTCAAAAGAAAGAAAGAAGACACAGTTTACTACTATCAGAAATGAAATAAGGGGCCAAGCACTGTGGCTCACACCTGTAATCCCAGCACTTTGGGAAGCTGAGGTGGATGGATCATCTGAGGTCAGGAGTTTGAGACCAGCTGGCCAACATGGTGAAACCCCATCTCTACTAGAAATACAAAAACTAAACAGACGTGGTGGTGGGCTCCTGTAATCCCAGCTACTCAGGAGGCTGAGGCAAGAGAATCACTTGAACCTGTGAGGCAGAGGTTGCAGTGAGCCAAGTTCATGCTATTGCATTCCAGCCTGGGTGACAAAGTGAGAGAATCTGTCAAAAAGAAAAAAGAAAAAAAGAAAGCAAGAGGAAGGAAGGAAGGGAGGGAGACCATTATAGACTCTAGAAGCATTAAAGGGATAATAAAGGACTACTACTTTTTATGAAAAACTCTGTGCACATCAATTTGACCATTAAGATAAAATGAACCAATTCCTTGAAACATATCATTCAAGAAGTAATAGATAACAAGAATAGGCTTATAGCTCTTAGAGAAAATTAATTCATAGTTTAAAATCTTTCAGAAAGAAAACTTTAGGCCCAGATGGATTCACTGGTAAATTATTCAAAGCATCTAAAGTAGGAATAATATCATTTCTATGTAATCTCTTTCTGGAAACTGAAGAAGAAACAATTTACTCTGCAAACTCTGCTTTACCTGAATACTAAAACCAGACAAAGACATTATAAGAAAGCTACACACAAGTATCTTTCATGAACATCAACAGAAAAATTCTCAACAAACTATTAACAAATGAATCAAGTGGAGCTTATCCCAGGAATACAAGCACAGTTCAACACTGGAAAATCAATTAATATAACTCATTATATTAACAAGTGAAAAAAGAAAAATTACTAATGCTTATCAATTGATGCAGAAAAATAACTTGACACAATTCAACATCAATTCATTAAAAACAATAAACACACACAGAAAATCAGAAATACAGCCAGGTGTGGTGGCTCATTCCTATAATCCCAACACTATGGGAGGCTAACGCAGGTGGATCACCTGAGGTCAGGAGTTCAAGACCAGCCTGGTCAACATGGCGAAACCTTGTCTCTACTAAAAATACAAAAATTAGCTGGGTACTGTGGCATTTGCCTGTAATTCCAGCTAGTTGGGAGGCTGAGACAGGAGAATCACTTGAATCAGGGAGGCAGAGGTTGCAGTGAGCTAAGATCATGCCACTGCATTCCAACCTGAGTGAAAGAGTGAGACTCCATCTCAAAAAAAAGAAAAGAAAAAAAGAAAAAGAAAATCAGAAACAGAAGAAACTTTCATTCTTTTTAAATTATACTTTAAGTTCTGGGATACATGTGCGAGAATGTACAGTTTGGTACATAGGTATACATGTGCCATGGTGGCTTGCTGCACCCATCAACCTGCCATCTACATTAGGTATTTCTCCTAATGCTATCCCTTCCCTGGCCCCCCAACCACCAACAGGCCCTAGTGTATGATGTTCCCCTCCCTGTGCCCACATGTTCTCATTGTTCAACTCCCACTATGGTGAGAACATGCAGTGTTTGGTTTTCTGTTCCTGCATTAGTTTGCTGAGAATGATGGTTTCCAGCTTCATCCATGTCCCTGCAAAGGACAAGAACTCATTATTATTTATGACTGCATAGTATTCCATGGTGTATTTGTACCAAATTTTCTTTATCCAGTCTATCATTGATAGGCATTTGGGTTGGTTCCAAGTCTTTGCTATTGTGAATAGTGCTGCAATAAACATAATGTGTGCCTATGTGTTTATAGTAGAATGATTTATAATCCTTAGGGTATATACCAAGTAATGGGATTGCTGGGTCAAATGGTATTTCTAGTTCTAAATCCTTGCAGAATTGCCACACTGTCTTCCACCTTCCACAATGGTTGACCTAAGGTACGCTCCCACGCACAGTGTGAAAGCATTCCTATTTCTCCACATCCTCATTAGCATCTGTTGTTTCCTGACTTTTTAATGACTTTTATTCTAACTGGTGTGAGATGGTATCTTATTGTGGTCTTTATTTGAATTTCTCTAATGACCAGTGATGATGAGCTTTTTTTGATGTGTTTTTTGGCCACATAAATTCCTCCTTTTAAGAAGTGTCTGTTCATATCTTTCGTCCACTTTTTGATGGGGCTGTTTGTTTCTTTTTTTGTAATTTGTTTAAGTTCCTAGTAGATTCTGGATATTAGCCCTTTGTTAGATGGATAGATTGCAAAAATGTTCTCCCATTCTGTAGGCTGCCTGTTTACTATGATGATAGCGTCTTGCAGAAGCTCTTTAGTTTAATTAGATCCTATTTCTCAGTTTTGGCTTTTGTTGTCATTGCTTTTGGTGTTTTAGTCATAAAGTCTTTGCCCATGCCTGTGTCCTGAATGGAACTGTTAGGGTTTCTTCTAGGGTTTTTATGGTTTTAGATGTTATGTTTAAATTTTTAATCCATTTTGAGTTAATTTTTGTATAAGGTGTAAGGAAGAGTTTCATTTTCAGTTTTCTGCATATAACTAGCCAGTTTTCCCAAAACCATTGATTAAATAGGGGATCCTTTCCCCATTGCTCATTTTTTGTCAAGGATCAGATGGTTATAGATGTGTGGTTTTATATCTGAGGCCTCTGTTCTGTTCCACTGGTCTATGTATCTGTTTTGGTATGAGTATTGCTTGTTTTTGTCAGGTTTGTTGAAGATCAGATGGTTGTAGATGTGTGGTGTTATTTCTGAGGCCTCTGTTATGTTCCATTGGTCTATATATCTGTTTTGGTACCAGTAGCATGCTGTTTTCGTTACTGTAGCCTTGGAGTATAGTTTGAAGTAAGGCAGCATGATGCCTCCAGCTTTGTTCTTTTTGCTTAGGATTATCTTGACTATACAGGCTCTTTTTTGGTTTTTAAGCTGATAAGCAAAGTCTCAGGATACAAATTCAATCTGCAAAAATCACAAGCTTTCCTATACACCAATAATAGAGAGCCAAATCATGAGTGAACTCCCATTCACAATTGCTACAAAGAGAATAAAATACCTAGGAATACAGCTAACAAGGGATGTAGGACCTCTTCAAGAACTACAAGCCACTGCTCAAGGAAATAAGGAGAACACAAACAAATGAAAAAACATTCCACATTCATGGATAGGAAGAATCAATATTGTGAAAATGGCCATACCGCCTAAAGTATTTCCATCAAGCTACCATTGACTTTCTTCACAGAATTAGAAGGAACTTTCTTAACCTCATAATGTGCATCAACAAAAAAATTACTATTAACAATAACAGTTAATGGTGAAAGACTGAATGCTTTTTAACATCAGGAATAAAAAAAGTTGTCTGCCTTCACTGCTCCTGTTCAACAGGACCTTATAGAAGGTCTCAGCCAGTGCAGTTAGGCAAGTAAAAGACATAAATGGCATAAATAGTTTAAAGGAAAAACAGCAATATCTATTTGTAGGTGACATAATTGCCTATGCAAAACATATCACACTGTTCAACAAAATCAGTCCAAAATAGTTATGTTAAACACTGGTTACCTTCCAGTAAACAAATTCCCTATTGGTCCCAGAAGGAAAAAAAATAGAATAAAAAAGACAATCTACTTTTTGTTTGTTTTGAGACAGAGTCTTGCTCTGTCACCCAGGCTGGAGTGCAGTGGTGCAATCTCAGCTCACTGCAACCTCCACCTCTCGGGTTCAAATGATTCTTCGGCCTCAGCCTCCTAAGTAGCTAGGACTACAGGTGTGCTCCATCATGTCCGGCTAATTTTTTGTATTTTTAGTAGAGATGCGGTTTCACCATGTTGGCCAGGCTGGTATTGAACTCCCGGACCTCAAGCAATCCACCTGCATTGGCCTCCCAAAGTGCTAGGATTACAAACGTGAGTCACCGTGCCTGGCCACAAACTACTCTTTAAAGTCTAGCTTTTCTATCATGGTAATTAATGGAAAGTCACTCTCCATTTGGTGAGATTTTCGAACTCAGAAGAGCAACACCGCTTTAATGTTGGCATATAATTCTGTTTAAAATACAGGATTCTACCTCACAGAAAACAGAAATAATATCATGATACACCAAATTATGATGCTGTAACAAACAACTTCTCTCAGGGATTTACACAGTTGTTAAACTGAATAAAACCGGATTTGTTCTGCTCATTTGTCAATTCCAGAATGAATTCTATACTTACAACTATTGCAGATTTTTAATGTGTTTTAATATCTGGCTGTTCAATTACCCCCTCATAACTTACCTTCTAATATAAAAATGGCTATTATTATTTACTCTTCAATATGAATTTAGAATCAGTCAAGTTTCTCATTTCACTGTCCCCCAAAATTCACTAGGGGTTTGGATAGAAACTGCAGTAAAACTAGAAATTAAGTTTGGAAAAATAACATCTTTATGATATTCAATTTTCCTACTTTGGAGCATGCTACATGTCTTCATTTATTATCGTTTGTTTGAGTCCAATCTTACATTTTTGTTAAATAGATTATGTATATTTCTCATAGAGCATACCAAGTGATCTTGAATTAGTGATGTTACTGTTACTTCTCATATTTTCAGTGTATTGCCACCATATGGAGAAAATATAAATTTTGTACAATTATTTTTAAACTGGCTTTATAACTGATCTCTCAATAATTTTAACAGCTTCTCACATTAATTTTATAAGTAAAAATATCATATTGAAAATAATTATCATAGTATATCATTTTCTCCCCAAATTATACTACTTACACATATTTCCTTTCTTACCATAACAGTTAAAACCTAAATAATAATAAGTAATAATTGATTGTATCAAGCATATATCCTATTCCCATTTTAAGAGTCTTATTGTATTGATTATGATGAAAACTATTAGGTCTAGATTAAGTTAAAAGAATATCCATCTCAGTTTTAGTTAACTAACAATTGTTATCAGGAATTATATTAATATTATTGAATGCCTTATTATCACTTACTAAAATTATCACATGGCTTTTAAATTTTACCCTGCCATATTCCCGTAATATTTTAAATAATCATTAACTTCCTAGGATAAAGCTAAGTTAATTGCATTCCATCGTTCCATAGTGTTCTACTAAAATTGATTTGCTCATATTTTGCTTAGTATTTCTCATTTATAATTTTCTACAGTTTTCTGGAGGCTTATCTTCATTAGGATTTAGTGTCAAGGTTACATTGGTTTAATAAAATCATTGCTCAGCAGGGCACAGTGGCTCACACCTGTAATCCCAGCACTTAGTGAGGCTGAGGTGGGTGGACTACCTGAGGTGAGGAGTTCAAGACCAGCCTAGCCAACATGATGAAACCAATCTTTACTAAAAATACAAAAATTAGCCAAGCATCATGGCAGCACCTGTAGTCCAAGCTCTTTGGGAGGCTGAGGCAGGAGAATCTCTTGAACCCGGGAGGCAGAGGTTGCAGTGAACCGAGATGGCACCAATGCACTCTGGCCTAAGTGACAGAGACTCAGTCTCAAAAAAAAAAAAATCATTTGGTAGATTTCTTTCTCTATTCTCAGAAAAAATAATATAATATAAGACTTATTATTCTTTGGAGGTTTAGGACTAACCCATAAAAATCACCTAGGTTCAGTTGTACAATAGAAGGTTAACATTTAATATTTTCAATTGCTTAAACGATGTTCTTTTCATGTTTGTAGATGTTTTTGTAAATTTTGACAACTTTTTACTAGAAAGACGTCTAATATATCAAAGCATTCAAATGTGTTAGAAAATGAATATAATTTCCAACTTTTTAAAAATATATTTTATTTTATTTTGAGACAGAGTCTCACTCTGTTGCTCTGTCGCCCAGGCTGGAGTGCAGTGGTGAGATTTCAGTTCACTGCCACCTTCGCCTCCCGGGTTCAAGCAATTCTCCTGCCTCACTGGAACTACAGGCATGTGCCACCACACCTGGCTAATTTTTGTATTTTTAGTAGAGACAGGGTTTCACCATGTTGGCCAGGCTGGTCCTGAACCCCTGACCTCAGGTGATCTACCTGCCTTGGCCTTCCAAAGTGCTGGGATTACATAAACCAATGCACACAGCTATAACTTCCAATTTTTAAATCTCCACATCTCCTCTCATCCTATTTTTATTAATTCTCCTTGTTTTCTCTGCTAGATTTAGTACCCATGCTTCTTTTTATGAGGTTACAGACATTCAGCTTTTGTTTCAAAAACTTTTTTAGTGACTTCATGTTAGGTATGTCTCTTGCAAATATCGTATAGATGAATTCCAAAGTTTAATCCAGTCGAAGTAGGTTTGTACCTGTCTCTTAAGTTTTATTTTTTTCCTTCCTTTTCTTTTTTTGCCCCTTTGTTTCTTGGCTTCTGGGATGGCAAACTAGATGCATCATGGCTCAGAATGTACTTGATTTGGCTAGTACAATGCTTTAAAATGTGTAGATTAAAATAGCTTCATAAGTAATACATACTTTTTAGATCCCGATAGTCCCTGCCATTCCCCATTTTTTTCATACAACGGGGAATCACATCTACATTACCTTCTTACACTTTAAAGACATTTTATTTACCTTCCTCAGTAAAGCAACTGAAATAAATCAAATTTTAAATTTTACTAATGGTTTTATTTAAATATCTCAAATGCTTAAATCTACCTTTCTGTATTATTAACATCAAATACAAAATAATACCTTCTCATTTTCTTGTGCAGGATGGGGAATTTAATGCACTTTTATTACTCATAACACCACTTAGTAATATTTTAATCTGTAGCTTTTAAATGCAGCTTTTAACCACCTAATTATTTTTTAAGAACAGTTTTCACTTTTACATTTCATGACTACAGGTTCTGAGGTTATTTCCTTAGTTTATATATTTGTGAGTTTTAATGTTGTTACTAGTCTTTGATGCTATGACATTTCTATTGTTTAATTTTTGACTACTCTTGTAATTCATTAGGGTAAATATTTAGCAAATTTCTCAGGAAAAAAATTACAGAAGACATACCTAGCGATTCCTGAAACAATGGAGATATATATAAAATACAAGTTGTCGGCCGGGCGCGGTGGCTCAAGCCTGTAATCCCAGCACTTTGGGAGGCCGAGGCAGGTGGATCACGAGGTCAAGATATCGAGACCATCCTGGTCAACATGGTGAAACCCCGTCTCTACTAAAGATACAAAAAATTAGCTGGGCATGGTGGCGCGTGCCTGTAATCCCAGCTACTCAGGAGGCTGAGGCAGGAGAATTGCCTGAACCCAGGAGGCGGAGGTTGCGGTGAGCCGAGATCGCGCCATTGCACTCCAGCCTGGGTAACAAGAGCGAAACTCCGTCTCAAAAAAAAAAAAAAATACAAGTTGTCTTGAAACATAAAATATAAAATTTTTAGAAAATTACATTTCCCCTCAAAACTCTGGAGAGATTGATATCTGAAAGCATTGCTGTATTATGATACTCAGCATTTCACAGAAGTCTAGGACTGTACTCTTTGTGGAAGTGTGTGCCTATGTGTCTTTCCAGCCCTGCATTTGTGTGTTTGTGTGTGTGTGTGTGTGTGTGTGTGTTTCCTTAATATGTAAAGTTAATGTATTGCCAAGGGTGACCCCTAATAAGCCAGGCTTAAAAATTAAAGCAAGAATAAAGACAACAATAAAAACTGAACAGGCATAAGTGCCCACATACTGTGGAGGAGACAGATTTCACAGATTTAGTCCAGGGAAGTTTTTAAATGAACAAACAAATAAAAATGAAAAGCAAAATAGCAACAAGAATAGTTCTCAGAGAGAGGAATCTAGAGGTACTACAAGATATTTTGTAAAGTATTGTGTTTTCAATTAAAAATGCAAAGCATATGAAGAAACAGGAAATATATGACCTATAGTTAAGAAAAAAAGTTGTCAATAGTTTTTGAGTGAAACCAGATGTGAATCTAGCAGATAAAAACTCTAAACAATTATAAATTTGGTCAGAGAACCAAGGGAAATCATAGTTAAGTATTTAAAGGAAAGTATGAAGACAGTGATTAAACAAACAGAGAATTTTAATAAGGAGATAGAAGTTAAAAAAAATCAATAGAAATTCTGGAGCTCAAAAATACAACAAACAATTTACAAGAGGGGCTCAAGAACAGCTCTGTGACTGTAGAATTAATCCATCAGTGAATTTAAAGATAATTTCATAGAAATTACCCAATCTGAAGAGCACAGGGAGAAAAGTGTGAGTAAAAATGTACAGAGCCTCAGAGATGTCATAAACAACAGCAAGACAAGGTAATAAGAGTCCTAGAAGGAGACAAGAGAGAGGAAATATCATTTTAAATGTTTGGAGAAATAATAACCAAGTACATTTCAGATTTGATGAAATCTCTTTCATTGAAAGATCTATACCTAAGCACATCACAGTAAAACTGTTGAAAGCCAAAGAGAAAAGTTTCAAAGCAAAATAAAAAAAAATGACTCTTCAAGCACAAGGAAACAATAATATGATTATGACTGACTTCACAGCAGAAACAGTAGAGGCCAAAAGGAAATGGAATGACATATTTAAAGTGCTAAAGGAAGAAAACTGTCAACCAGGAATTCTATATACAGCCAAACTATCCTTCAAAAATCAATACAAAATAAAGCCATTTCTAGATAAACAAAGATAACTGGTTGCTAGCACATCTGCCTATAGGAAATACTAAAAGAATTCTTTCAGCTTGAAAGAAAATCATTTTCCTTCCTTTTCCTTTATTTCCCCTTTATTTTTTTGGCTTCTGAGATAACAGTAACTAGAATCCACAAGGAGAAGTAAAGAGCACTAGAAAAGGTAAATATGCGGGAAAACATAAAAGGCTGAATAAATATATTTTATTATTTTCTCAACTGGTTTAAAAATGAAGATTGCATAAGGCAATGATTAAAACTGTATCATTGTGTTTAAAACATAGGTAGAATTAATATATATGGCAACGTTAGCACAAAAAAGGAGGAGGAGAATGGAGCAATACAGGGCCAAAGTTTGTATATTTTACCAAAATTAAGCTAGTATTTATCTGAAGTAAATTGTGATAAGATGTATATTTTAAAATCTGGAGTAACCACTAAAAATACCCTCACAAATGATAAAAATTGTATTGAGGAATTATGTTTAATGTTACAATAAAAAAAAACTAACATCAGAGAATACAGTAACAGTAGAACAAAGAAACAAAAAGCATGTAAGATATATAGAAGATATAAAAATGAAAGATGTACAGCTAACTGTAGAAACAATTACAATGATTGTGAATTAACCAAATATTCCAAAAAAAAGGAATATATTATCAGACTGGCCAAACAATGATAACAGAAGAACTAATTATGCTATCCACATGGGACATACTCAATTTCAAAAATACAAAAAGGTTGGAAGTAAAAGGATAGAAAAAAATATAGCATGCACTCAGAAAGTATAAGAGAGCTGGAGTGGGTATACAATTATAAGACAAGCTATTTAAAATAAGAAATATTATCAGGCCTGGTTAATACGGTGAAACCTCGTCTCTATTAAAGATTCAAAAATTAGCTGGACATGGTGGCAGGCGCCTGTAGTCCCAGCTACTCGGGAGGCTGAGGCAGGAGAATCACTTGAACCCGGGAGGCAGAGGTTGCAGTGAGCCAAGATTGCACCATTGCACCCCAGCCTGGGTGATAGAGCAAAAGACTTTGTCTCAAAAACAAAAAAGATTACATTCTTCATGAAAACATGAAGATATAAAAATTATAAATGTCTATGTTCTTAAAAGCAGAGCCCTAGAACACAAAACAGGGCCCTATAAGCAAAAATTGGGATAAGTGAAAAGAAAAATAATCACTGGAGACTGGGATACCCCATTCTCCGTAATTTATAGAACAAGATAGAAAATCCGCAAGTACAGAATACCTGAAAAATGCTTTCAACTAGCTTGAACGAATCAATATTTATAGAAGTGAGTACCCAATGACAGTAGAATACACATTATTTTCAAGCACACATGGAACATTCTCCTAGCCTATACATTTAAAAGATTCCATACTATTCAGCAACAACAGGAAACAAACTACTTAAATTGATACATGTACCTCAAAAACATTACTGTCGAGTGCAAATATAGTATATATATCATGATTCTACATATATGAAATGTCTAGAGCAGATCTGTGGTTCTTTAGGGCTGAGAGTGAGAAGAGGGATTGACTGAAAATTTGTATAAAGAAATATTTTGGGGTGATAGAAACTATAAATTTAGAAAAAAATTATGAGATGGTATATTCACATCGCTAAGTATTATGGTATATAAATTATGCCTCAGTAAAGTCGTTTTAAAAATTAAAGGTATTGATATGGATCTAATCTCATGATTCTTGCTTAAAACTATGTGAATTTTTAAATTTGTTCAGATCATTCTTCAGCTTTCAGTTTTATTAAAATAAACATGTCTCATTCTTCCCTTGTTCTGCCCCTACCACTCATAAATCCTACATTAATTCTTCATTTACAAATGAATATTATCCTTTTTCTATTGTTTACATTCATTATTCTTTGACACTTTTTAAAAAGCTTATCAAATTAGTTCTATAATTTATAATTATTGATTAAATCTGGAGGTGAGCCCATTTTTCTCTTTATTATATAGATTATAATTTAGCATTGAATTATTATTAAAATTGATCAGAACTTAATGAAGAGGGTTGGTATATTTGAGGAATAGTCCAGAGACTAGGTACATACACAGGCGCCAACCTGAGAAAGAGAATAGAGTATTTCCAGAACTGAAAGAAGGCCATGACAGTCTGGGGCATAAGAAGTTACCTAAAGTGAGTGAGGAATAAAATGAGACTGGAGCTACAGGCAGGGCAGCTCATGCAGAAGTTGTAGGCCAGGTTTCAGGTTGGGATTTCATTCTAAGTGCTATTGAAGACCTTTAAAGCAAAAGAATAACACAATCAGATTTGTTCTTGCAGAGACTGGATAGAAGGCAGGTAGATAGCAGAACAGAGACCAGTAGGAGCTCCTGAAGTATCTGCATAGGAGATGATGGTACCTTAGACTAAGGTGGTGAAAATAAAACCAAAAGTGGAATGGTTGGAGATGTAGAAATAAATGGATATATGATGGATTGGAAATGGGGAGCATGAATGAAAGACTGGTTCAGTGCAACACCCAGGTTCCTGGCTTTATTCAACCATATGAATGATAATTCTCTTCATTAAATTGGGAACCATTAAAACTTAAATTGAATTGAGAAGTTATATTTAGTGTTACAATAAGAAAATCTAACCGTATTTTTTATGCAGTATATATGCTACAGTATTTTGGGCTTTTTATGACTACATCTCTTTGAGTCAAGGTAGATAGCTAAACGTTAATTATGTGGTTTAAAAAAATTACTATTTTAAATGTAGTTGCTTTGACTTTGCTTAGCTTATAGGATAATATGTCAGGCTCTACTTTCTCCTTTTCATTTACTTTATGCGTGTGTATTTGTGTTTTATATATATAGTGCCACATATGCCACATAATTGTACTTCAGTCAATAATGAACTACATAGAAGACATTGGTCTTATAAGATTATAATAACATATTTTTACTGTATTTTTTCTATGTTTAGTTATGTTTGGATTCACAAATACCAGGTTGTTACAATTGCCTACAGTATTCCAGTACAGTCACATGCTGTACAGGTTTGTAGCCTAGGAGCAATAGGCTATATACCATGTACCCTAGATGTATAATAGGAATATACCATCTAGGTTTATAGATATGCACTATGCTGTTAGCACAAGATTGCCTAATTACATACTTCTCAGAACACATCCTCATTAATAAGCAATAAATGGTTATATATGTGTATATACACATTTAAAAATTCAATAGATTTATTACCTGAAAAACTATGAAATAGGAAAGTCATTTTCTCTAATAAAAGACTATAATAGCCCATTAATTTTCAACAGATTACTAAATACTACTCAAATCGCCACATATTATTTTATATATCAAAAATCAAACCATACAATTTAATATATATTTGTAATCTTTTTTTATGTATTTCTTTCTTCTTCCTTAAAAATATTAATAGTGCTGTTTTACATTCCAAAATTGAACTTGTTTTATATCACTCTGCAAAATAAGCTGTTTGTAGATGTAGACAGGTACCATTTTCTTCTAAATGCAGTAGCTCGCCCTCATCTGCTGGGGAAAGCTAGAGAATTCTATTAACCAGGGGGTAGTGTACTAATCACTAAAAATGACTGAGCATCTTAATTGTGCCTCTTATAAATAAAGCATTTTAATTTATATGAATATTTTCTCCCCAGATGAGTTTTACTATGATGAGTTGCTAAAAATTAGATTTTTTACATCTTTGGTATCTGTGATTTAATAAGACTTTAATGGCTGATTTACAGAAGCTTTTTCTCATAGACTTGGGGGTTGCGGTTCTTTTAAAAACCAAAGTAGAAAAACATTGTTTTTTAGAACTCAGTGGTGAACCGTATTGAATATCTTCTGTCTTATTTCCTGTAGCATCAACGCATTTTTATTCTAAATGTTTCCTCTCATACATTCATTCAACACATATTTCTCCACCACCACCAAGCCTGATGTCTCACCAGGCACTCGGGAGACAATGTGAGAAAGCACAGTTTCCAATTCCCTGGAACTACTTGTAATTGCATTTTTCATGTAGACTTATAATTATACATCAACTCAGTCAGTTTGGCCCACATTTTTTGTGTCCAAACACAAACCTTATAAAATTAGGACATGTATTGAATCTCATTTAGCATGGTAGTCCAATTTGGTAGCATAAGACTTGTCCTGTTCTTTAAAAAAAAAAATAGGCCAACTATTTATTTAAAATTACAAAAGCTATGTTATAAACTTAAAAAGCAATCTAAAATAATCCCCATTTTCATCAGTGAACTCTGAAATTACCAATCTTACTTTCTTCAATTATGTGTAAAATAAAGCAGTCCTCTTAAAATAATTCATTTTTATGAATGTCTAGTAGTTTTCCCAGGTGCACTAAAAATACTATTCATTCACGCCTGTAATCCCAGCACTTTGGGAGGCCAAGGCAGGCAGATCACTTGAGGTCAGGAGTTCGAGATCAGCCTGACCAACATGGTGAAACCTCGTCTCTACTAAAAATACAAAAATTAGCTGGGCGTGGTGGCACACTCTTGCAATCTCAGCTACTCAGGAGGCTGAGACAGGAGAATCACTTGAATCTGGGAGGCAGAGGTTGCAGTGAGCTGAGGTCACACCACTGCACTCCAGCCTGGGTGAGAGAGTGAGATGCTATCTCAAAAAAAAAAAAAAAAAAAAGAAAGAAAGAAAAAGAAAAATACTATTCATATTTTCCTTGATATCATAAATAAAATGTTTGGTTAATATATGGTATGTTCTTAACCTATATAGTTGTCTTTTGATATCCATGGGGGATGGGCGCCAGGATCCTTTTGGATACCAAAATGCATAGATGCTCAGGTCTTTGACATAAAATGATGTAATATTTGCATATAATCTACACACATGTTCCCATGTACTTTGAATCCATCTCTAGAGTTCTTATTATACCTAAAACAATGTAAATGCTATGAAAATAGTTCTTATATTGTATTGTAGGGAATAATAACATGGAAAAAATCTGTACATGTTTAGTACAGACACAAACCATCTATTTTTGGGGAAGAAATATTTTCAATCTGAGGTTAATTGAATCCTTGGATACAGAATCCAAGGATACAGAGGAAGAACTGTACTTTAATGGTTATGCTACCTGAGTTACTTATACAAAATGACTGAAAACAAATTGTGGTTCACATTTTAAAATGTTCATATTCATACATATTTTATATTTTTCACAATTCAGCACATGTAAGTATACTTATATCATTTTAAGTTCATGGTGTAAGACAACAGACTAAGTCTGAATGATTAAGTTACTAAGACTAATGTGATCCTGTTGCAGTGGAATAGAATACATTAATTAGTCTGACATTATGCGAAAAAGCTCATGCTATGTATGTTACATGATACATGTTAGCTACTCTTTAAAAAGCACAGCAAGCTATACCTGTCTAACTTGGGGTATCGGGCATAAACATCAGTTGAGCTCCTTACAGGAGTCAGGTTGTAGTGGGAAAAAAGTAAAATGTAATAAAATTTTGTAGCTTGCAAAATTTAAATCATGCTATTATTCACCCAAACAATGCATAACCTAGTGCTGGGGAGAGGCTTGAGATGTATTAATTCAGTCGGAGAAAAAACATGGTATTCCTAGACCTACATATTTAACTTCCATTCTTTCTAAGCATAAATCCACTGATAGGTCTCCTGATAATTTTAGTGTGGTATTCTGTCTCCCAAAGATGTTTGTTTGTGTTGGTGAAGGAAAGCCTGTTAATAATACTCGGCTTCAAAAAATAAAAGTTTCAAGCATAAAATAATATCTGTGTAATAAAACAGATGATATTACTTTAATCATTAGATAAACAATAAGTTTATAGAAAAAAATTTGAAAATGTTTCTTCTAATATACTATGTAAACAGAGTCTAAAAATATGTGAAGTTCCACATTTCTTGGTATTAAACAGAGAGCTTTGTTTAAAATACCCATATAAGAACTTGCTGAAATCCTTCATATAGTAAAATGGATGCCTAACAAAACTATCACACTTTCTGCTTTTATTGGAATGGCACATCTATTCAAAGGTTCTGCAAATTAGCTAACCCAGCATCATAATCATGGAGTACACCTAGCTGATCTCAACAAATCTGAATCACAGCATTGATCATTTGTCACAGCAATGAGGGTTCAAGGTAGGGTGGAGGGCTGAGTCCATAGATAAAGGCAAAAGGAAGAGTATGGCCATTAATGAAAGGGTGAAACTGAAGATGTGTTAGCATTTTCATGCAGCTATCTTTATGTCTATCCTTTTCCAAATACTATTTTAGACAGAAACGTCTTGATTAAGGGAGGTGAAGAGAGGTTAATAAAAAGTATATTGATTGCTCTTTAATCTAGTGAAATAAAAAAATAAGGGAAATTTATCTCAAAGTTATTTTCACTGTCACATTAAACCAAAATGACAGTTGTAATTATTTATTTCAATAATCTGGAATAATGGGGTATTTGAGTGATCAAAAATATGTATTCCATACTGAGGGAAATAAAGACGCCTCTCATCTCAGATTAAGAACAATCTGAGGGATTTAAACCAAAATTGTCTCACTATTTTTTAGCGATAGAGATACAGCTAGTAAAGTATACTGAAACGGTCAAGTGTATCTTGTTCTCCAAATAGTATACTGTTAAATTAGTTAACAAGAATTTGTGAAGTTACTACAGAATACACACCAAACCACATTTTTAAACAGTTGTTGTAAAATGAAAGGAATAATGTCACATGTGTAAATGTGGAAGTCAGTATCAAAATATCAGAAATGTCTAAAATTCAGAGGACTCAATTTTAACGATTTTGATATTTAGAAAAGTCAGTGACACAGAGGCTTTGATAAGTAAGAATGCAGGGTTGTTTTAGATAAAACGTAATCTCTCTAGGTGGCGCATGTGCCACAGGCCGGCCGCACACCTGTCCATTATTTTTTATTTAAAAAAAAAAAAAAACAGAAAAAAAGTAATCTCTCCATATGCCACATCATTATTAACAAGTTGAAGTTCTAAAACAAAAATTATCCAAAAGTTTACCCTGATGTTTCATCATTTATAGTAATTTGTAAGGCCAGACACACTGGTTTATACCTGTAATCCCAGCACCTTGGGAGGCTGAGGCAGGCAAATCACCTGAGGTTGGGAGTTCAAGACCAGCCCGAACAACATGGAGAAATCCCATCTCTACTAAAAATATTAAAAAAATTATCTGGGCTGGTGGTGCATGCCTGGCTACTCGGGAGGCTGAAGCAGGAGAATCACTTGAACCTGGGAGGCAGGGGTTGCAGTGAGCCAAGATTGCACCACTACACTCCAGCCTGGGCAACAAGAATGAAACTCCATCTCAAAAAGAAAAGAAAAAAGAAATTTAGGAAGAATCTCAAGTAGCCTTTCTTCTTTGAGATTAGGATAACAGAAGGATGCTTATTATGACCACCATGTCAATTCAATACTGTATTAAAGGTCTTAAGATAAGAAAAAAATCATATTAAAACTGCTCTAATGATAAAAAGTGAATAAATTAGGATATTATTTTCAATTATATGGTTAGAGTAGATGTCAAAAAATGTTCTAGTAAATTATTAGAATACATGAGTTGATCAAAGACTCATTATCAACAATCTTTTCATTTCTGTATATCAACAAAGAGAAAACAAAAGCTTATAAATATATATTTGTAATAGCACTGAGTATATCAAATACTTAAAAATAAATTCTAATATAAGATGGACAAGATACCTGTGCAGAAAACAAGAGGATAGTAAGAAAAATTAAAGACCCAGGCTGGGCACAGTGGCTCACACCTGTAATCCCAGCACTTTGGGAGGCCGAGGTGGGTGGATCATGAGGTCAGGAGTTCAAGAGCATCCTGGCCAAGATGGTGAAACTCTGTCTCTACTATAAATACAAAAATAGCTGGGTTTGGTGGTGAGTGCCTATAATTCCAGCTACTCAGGAGGCTGAGGCAGAGAATTGCTTGAACCAAGGAGGCAGAGGTTGCAATGAGCCAAGATTGTGCCACTGCACTCCAGCCTGGGCAACAGAGCAAGACTCTGTCTCAAAAAAAAAAAAAGAAAGAAAGAAAGAAAAAGAAAAGCAAAGAAATAAATAAAGAAAAATTAAAGACCCATGGAGGAATATATGATGTTCATAGTTTGGAAGATCAAGCCAAGATCAATTGATACCTTCTGAAGATATCAGTTATCTACAAATTCATCTATACATATAATGTAAATTCAATGAAATTCTCAGCAGCCTTCCACCTTTTTAAAAATATATTGACAGCTAATTTAAAATATCTTCATGACTTTGGGGCAGGGAAAGTTTTATTTAAAGGGGCAAAAGAACCATCATCCATAAAGGAAAGTTGTTTTATAAATCTTCACTACATTGACATTAAAAACTTCTGTTTACCAAAGACATTATTAAGAAAGTGAAAAGGCAACCCAAGGAATAGAAGACATTTGCAACAAAAAGTTTGTATCCCTCTGTCTATGTATATAACCATCCATCTTATTATCAGTATTTTTTCATGCAAATCAATAAAGACAAAAGAATCAATAGAAAAAATAGGCAGAAGGCTTAAAGTCATTTTATGAAAGAGACTATCCAAATGCTCAATAAATATGTAAAACAAAAATGTTCAACATCATCAGTAATTATCAGAATGGCAAAAACCACATTTGCACTAGGAAAGATATGATGCAGTGAGAACTCTACCAACTTCTGTAGGAAATGTAAACTAGTACAACAACTTTGGAAAATAGCTTGGCACAATCTAATGTTGAACATATGCCTACCCTAGAAGTAGATCCAGCAATTCTACTTCTAGGTATATAAAAAACAAATCGCTCACACATATACCAAGATTCATGTATATTAATGTTCCCAGCAGCATTATTCATAATAACTAAGAACCAGAACAATCCAAATGTTCATTAACAGTGGAATGGGTAATTAATTGATGTCATACATGTCATACTATATCATAATAAACTGTACAGCTTCAACTACATTCAACTGCATGCATGAATCTCATGAACTGAGTTTAAAAAAAGCCAGAATTAGAAGAAAATACGTATTATTTCGTGTATGTAAAGTTTTCAAAAAGAACAAATCTACAATGAAAACAAAAAACAATTATTGGTAAGGATGTGGAGAAATTGGAACACTTGTGCACTGGTAATGATAATGTAAAATAGTATAGCTGCTATGGAAAACATTGTGGTAGTTCCTCAAAAAATTAAGCATATGATCCAGCAATTCTGTTTCTAGGTATAAACCCCAAAATATATGACTGTCAACGGGGACTAAAACAGCTATTAGTACATCCATGTTCATGACAATATTCTTCAAAACAGACCAAAGGTAGAAGCAACCCAAGTTGTACAAGTGGTACATAGATAGATAACTAGATAAACAAATGTGGTACACACATACAATGCATTATTGTTTGGCCTTTAAAAGGAAGGAAACCTTGGCAGGTGCTACAACATGGATGTACTTTGAAGACATCATGCTGAAAGAAATATGCCAGTCACAGAAGGATTAATATTGTATGATTCCACTTTTATGGGGTACCTAGAGTGGTCAAATTCATAGCAACATAAAGTAGCATGGCTGTTGCTAGGGGCTGGGGTAAGAGGGGAATGGGGAGTTATTGGTAATGAGTACAGTTTCAGCTTAAAAAGATAAAAAATTCTGAAGATGGTTGGTGGTAATAATTACACAACAATGTAAATATATGTAATGCCACTGAACCATACAGTTTAAAATGATTAAATCATACAGTTTATGCATTATTTTACCATTCAAAAAAAGTCTGGACTATCATGTTAGAGTAAAGATTATCTTATGGGAGATCATAAGATATGGGAGAAAGAAGAGGATGGTATTTGGAAAGAGCATGGTGGGGTTGGTGAGCTTCAAGGGTGCTGGCAATATTCCATTCCTGGGCATAGGTTATCAGTGGTGTTTAAATGAATGTTTGCTTCATGATACTTTATAAAGCTTCACATTTATATTTTATGTCCCTACTGTTTAATATACTTCACAATAAAATCTTTAAAAATAACATATATGTGTTACATACATGTTCCTAGAAAGCGAAATATCCATGTCACATGTCATTGCAACTTGTATTTTACTAGCAGTCTGTATTGAAAAGGATGTGGGCTTGTAGCTTTGAAGTCAACTGTCAGCTTTGGACTTTAATCTGGCTATCTATAAACTGTGTGACACTGAAAATTCTTTCTTTGAAACTATTTTCTCATTTTTATAATTGAGAATATGACAAATGTTTTACAGAATAATTTTCAAAATCAAAAGTTTATGGATAAATATACAGCATATTATCAGATGAATAACAAAAGCTCTAAACACATTAGGTTCTATTTTCTTCCTTTAGAAAATAAATTTCTTCAGATTTTTTTAATCTGCTATCATTCAATAGTCAAGAATATTCTTGAGTGAAAACCAGCTCCAAAGTACAGATCAAGTTGAAACAGCCCAAATTAAGTCATTGGAGGGAAATTATAGTTTATTTTCTTATGTTAATTGATCAAATTAGAAAACAAGCAGAATGGATTTATAAGTTTGTTGTGAGGGTATAAAATTACATTACATACTATATTTTAAAAGTGCAGAATTTGAAAATAATGATTTTCTAGATCTACTGCAAGAACAAACCAGAAATCCTGATAGGACTCACAAACCCTCCAAAGGAAGCAGACTGCTCCTGCAGGACCCAGGAGACAGTCACAAAACTGTGAGTGCCCCAATTGCAGAAGTGGGAAACAAAGACCCTCCCCTCCCAAATGCACACCACCACTGGAGAAACTGAAGGTCAACTTGTGGGAGAAGTTTCCAACTTTACCTGAAGCCGAGTCAATTTGGAGAGCCGAGCAAAGTACAAGGATAGAGGAAGCAGCAGAAAGGCCCTGGGAGCTTCCTGGGTCCCCTAGCAGGCCATTCCTGCCTGGCACTACAGGGATTCAACAGGAAAGGAACAGGGGGTAAAACTACACAGGGAGAAGGAAATCTCTAGATGAACTCTGTAGCAATTTGAAGAGGATGAGAAGCCTCCTGACCAGAACTTGGGTGAAGGCACAAATCCAGGATACAGACTCCACAGGTGGGGGAAGAGCCAAGCTCTTTTTTTCCACAACTGGGAACAAAATAGCCGGTGACAGGTTCTCAAGCCTATATAAATCTCCACCTGAAAATGATCTGGGGGCTGTTGTGAGGGGCAGGATGGGAGTAAAGCCTGTCCTTCAATTTACCTGAGAGCTGGGTGAGGCCTGGGTGACAGCCAGCATTCCCCCAGTTCCCTAACAACACACATGACTCACAGAGGCAGCCATAACCCTCCTAGTACCCAACACCAGTGGCCCGGGAATCTCACTTTCATTCCCCACAGCAGCCACAGAATAATCAGTGTTCCTGAGGAAGAAAAGAATTCTAAAAGCTTGGAAAATGTATTTGGGGAAATAATCAAGGAAAACTTCCCTGACCTTGTGAGAGACCTAGACATGCAAATACAAGAAGCACAAAGAACACCCTGGAAATTTATCACAAAAAGATCTTTGCTTAGGCACATCGTCATCAGGTTATCCAAAGTTAAGAAGAAGGAAAGAATCTTAAGAGCTATGAGACAGAAGCACCAGGTAACCATTAAAGGAAAACCTATCTGATTAATAGTGGATTTATCAGCAGAAACCCTGCAAGCTAGAAGGGACTGGGGCCCTATCTTCAGCTTCCTTGAACAAAATAATTGTCAGCCAAGAATTTTGTATCCAGCAAAACTAAGTATCATATAGGAAGGAAAGATACAGTCTTTTTCAGATAAACAAATGCTGACAGAATTTGCCATTACTGAGTCACCACTACAAGAACTGCTAAAAGGAGCTCTAAATCTTGAAACAAATCCTGGAAACACATTAAAATAGAACCTCTTTAAAGTATAAATCACACAGGACCTATAAAACAAAAATACAAGTTAAAAAGCAAAAACAAAAGTACACAGGCAACAACAAGCATGAGGAATGCAACGGTAACTCACATTTCAATACTGACATTGAACATAAATGGCCTAAATGCTCCACTTGAGATACAGAACCACAGAAAGGATAAGAACTCACCAACCAATTATCTGCTGACTTTAGGAGACCCACCTCACACATAAGGACTCACATAAACTTAAAGTAAATGGGTGGGAAAAGGCATTTCATGCAAATGGACAGCAAAAGTGAGAGAGGTAGTTTTTCTTATATCAGACAAAGCAAAGCAAACGTTAAAGCAATGACAGTTAAAAGAGACAAAGAGGGACATTATATAATGGTAAAAGGCACTGTCCAACAGGAAAATTTCACAATCCTAAACATATATGCATCTAACACTGGAGCTCTCAAATTTATAAAACAATTATTAATAGACCTAAGAAATGAGATGGACAGCAACACAAAAATAGTGGGGGACTTCAGTACTCCACTGACAATACTAGACAGGTCATCAAGACAGAAAGTCAACAAGGAAACAATGGATTTAAACTATACCTTGGAACGAATGGACTTAACAGATACATACAGAACATTTAATCCAGAACAGCAGAATACACATTCTATTCAACAGCGCATGGAACTTTGTCCAAGATGGACCATATGATAAGCCATAAAACGAGCCTCAACAAATTTAAGAAAAGTGAAATTATGTAAGCACTCTCTTAGACAACAGTAGACTGAAACTGGAAATCAACTCCAAAAGAAACCTTCAAAACCATGCAAATACATGGAAATTAAATAACCTGCTCCTGAATTAGCACTGGGTCAAAAACAAAATCAAGATGGAAATTTAAAAATTCTTCTAACTGAATGACAATAATGACACAACCTATCAAAACCTCTCAGATATAGCAAAGGCAGTCCTAAGAGGAAAGTTCATAGTCCTAAACACCTACATCAAAAAGACTGAAAGAGCACAAACTGACAATCTAAGGTCACTCAAGAAACTAGAGAAAGAAGAACAAATCAAACCCAAACCAAGCAGAAGAAAGGAAATAACCAAGATCAGAGAAGAATTAAATGAAATTAACCCCCCCAAAAAATGCAAAAGATAAATGAAACAAAAGGCTTGCTCTTTGAAAAGATAAATAAAATTGATAGACCAGTGGCAAAATTAACCAAAAAATCCAAATAACCTCACTAAGAAATGAAACAGGAGATATTACAGCTGACACCACTGAAATCCAAAAGATCATTCAAGCCTACTATGAACACCTTTATGCACATGAACTAGGAAACCTAGAAAAGATGGATAAATTGCTGGAAAAACGCAACCCTCCTAGCTTAAATCAGGAATGATTAGATACCCTGAACAGACCAATACCAAGCAGCAAGGTTGAAATGGTAATTTAAAAATTATAAACAAAAAACTTCCAGAAGACATCATTGGAAAAAACCTTTCTAGACATTGGCTTAGGCAAGGATTTCATGACCAGGAACCCAAAAGCAAATGCAGTCAAAACAAAAATAAACAGCTGGGACCTAATTAAACTAAAGAGCTTTTACACGGCGAAAGCAATAGTCAGCAGAGTAAACAGACAATCCACAGAGTGGGAGAAAATCCTCACAATGTATATATCTGAGAAAGGACTAATATCCAGAATCTAAAAAGAACTCAAACAAATCAGCAAGAACAAAACGATCCCATCAAAAAGTGGGCTAAAGGACATCAATAGACAATCCTCAAAAGAAGATATACAGATGGCCAACAAACATGAAAATATGCTCAGCATCACTAATGATCAGGGAAATACAAATCCAAACCACAGTGTGATTCCACTTCACTCCTGCAAGAATGACCATAATCAAAAAATCAAAACAGTAGATGTTGGCATGGATGCAGTGAACAAAGAACACTTTTACGCTGCTGGTGGTAATGTAAACTAGTACAGCTGCTGTGGAAAACAGTGTGGAGATTCCTTAAAGAACTGAAAGTAGAACTACCATTTGACCCAGCAATCCCACTACTGTATATCTACCCAGAGGAAAAGAAGTCATTATTTGAAAAAGATACTTGCACATGCATGTTGATAGCAGCACAGTTCACAATTGCAAAATCATGGAACCAACCCAAATGCCCATCAATCAATGAGTGCATAAACTGTGATATATATATATGATATATATATGATATATATTCATTGTGATATCTATAAAAATTATATCTAATTTGTTATATATATTATATTATATATATAATTTTTTCATATGTTTGTTGGCCATCTGTATATCTTCTTTTGAGGATTTTCTGTTCATGTCCTTGGCCTGCTTTTTGATGGCCAAAATCCTTGCCTAAGCCAATGTCCAGAAGGGTTTTTCCAATGTTATCTTCTAGAATTTTTATAGTCTCAGATCTTAAGTTTATGTGCTTAATTCATCTTGAGTTGATTTTTGTATAAGGTGAGAGATGAGGATCTAGTTTCATTCTCCTACATGTGACTAGCCAATTATCCCAGCACTATTTATTGAAAAGGATGTCCTTTCCCCACTTTATGTTTTTGTTTGCTTTGTTGAAGGTAAGTTGGCTGTAAGTATTTGGCTTTGTTCCATTGGTCTATGTGTCTGTTTTAAGGTCATATATATATATATATACCATATATATGTATATTTAAGGTCATCATATATATATGTGGTCATATATATATATGATGGAATACTATGCAGTCATAAAAAGGAATGAATTAACAGCATTTGCAGTGACCTGGATGAGATTGGAGACTATTATCCTAAGTGACATAACTCAGGAATGGAAAAGCAAACATCATATGTTCTCACTGATACATGGGAGCTAAGCTATGAGGATGCAAAGGTATAAGAATGATGCAATAGACTTTGGAGACTTGGAGGGAAGAGGGGGAGGAGGGACGAGGGATAGAAGACTACAAATATGGTGCAGTGTATACTGCTCAGGTGATAGGTGCACCAAAATCTCACAAATCACCACTAAAGAACTTACTCATGTAACCAGATACTACCTGTACCCCAATAACTTATGGAAAAATAAAAATAAAATAAATAAAAATCATACAGGAAATATTGTCAAATAAAGTGTAAAGGGACAAAAAGCCATAACACAACAATTAGCTAAATTTCTTAAAAACTATTTATTAGAATAACAAAAGCAAAAATTTACCTTTTAACAACTACTACTTAACATTTTTAAATATTATCTTTGTATACAAAAGACATATGAAGTCTTTGATTTTCTACATACCATTTACAGAGGTTTTACTGTATATCATACAATTGCTTCCAGTTTTATCCAAATCTATTGTTAAATTACCCATGTAATTATCCCAATAGAATTCTTATCTTTTTACTGTTAATTTCATTAACGCTTTATTGGAAACAGTCTAGATGTATTTTAATGTAGGTCTCAGAGTTTTTATTATGACAGTTAAAGGAAACATTTTCATATTATTTTGGGGGGGTATATAATTACTAAATTAAAGCATAACTGAAAGTTATTCACCACTAACAATAGAGATAAAAAATAAATGGCCATTAGACTCATATCAAGGCATTTTTTATGATTCCAATAACATCTTTTTATACATATTTCCATCAAAATGAAGCTGATAATTCAGTTATATATTCTACCTGAAATGAGGCTATGAAGTGATAACTCTTTCGTCTAGTCTTGGACAACAGGAGACTAGTTGCTAAAAGTTATGCACTGATGTATATATAGCAAAATGGTTGGGGCAGGGATACTAGTGAGGATACTATAACCAAATGTTTCGAGACTAAGCATAGAATACCATATGTAAATAAAAAATTCCAAATACATATGTTTTAATCTGAATTTTAACTGTTATCATTATATTATTATTTACTTTCTAATCTAGTATTATTTACTGCTCTCCATCAAATTTAGTTAGTTAAATAAGAATTGCAGCCGCGCGCGGTGGCTCACGCCTGTAATCCCAGCACTTTGGGAGGCTGAGGTGGGTGGATCATGAGGTCAAGAGATCGAGACCATCCTGGTCAACATGGTGAAACTCCGTCTCTACTAAAAACACAAAAAAAATTAGCTGGGCATGGTGGCGCGTGCCTGTAATCCCAGCTACTTAGGAGGCTGAGGGAGGAGAATTGCCTGAACCCAGGAGGCAGCGGTTGCGGTGAGCCGAGATCGCGCCATTGCACTCCAGCCTGGGTGACAAGAGCGAAACTCCGTCTCAAAAAAAAGAAAGAATTGCAGATGCAATATAATATTTAGTAATTCAGCATTCTCAGAGTACAGTGTTTATTCTTTCCATTTTCTTTCTGTTGAATTCTTATATTGCTACTGATTTTCGAATTGTTTTCAAATCAACACAAGTAGTTATTTAGGGCTTTCTCAGTGCAAGTACCCACCTAACAAAAATCGGCTTGATGCTTTCCTACCAAGAATTCTGAGGAGAATATTGGCTATATACAACATTGAAGAAATATCACTGTTCAGTTTTATTTAGCTACCATTAAGTGGGCCACAAATAAACTTCCTATTAACTTCTTGTTGTAACCTCCCATCCTCTCTCCAACATTTCCTTAAAGTAGTGTTTCAATATTGATTTAAGGTCAGTATGGATTAGTAATCAAAACATTTTATGAAATTTGTTACATATAATCTAATAGTATTTTGGCAAACAGAGATTGACAAGGAATGTGAATTGAAGTGTGACTACTTCCTTAAGGGTATAAATTGTGATTTCTATCTCCTTTTTGATGTTCGACAGTCTATTTAGTCTAAATATTTATTTGTATTTCTTCCAAGGGACAGAGCAATAACTTGAAAAAAAAAAGAAAACATTACATAATTTATTCAGTTTATGTTGTAATCAGAATAGCCTAGAAGGAAACATTTAATTCAGGTTATAAACTTCATAAGGAACATTGTTAAGTCCTCTATTTTGAAGAATGTTTCTGTCTTTTTCAATTTGAAAATATGAACTAATAAATTGAGGCCATGGAGGAATTTTAGAGCTTAATAATCAAACTCTCCTATAGTGTATAAAAAGGTTGATGAAAAGAGTCAAACTGTAAAATATTTGAAGAGATTTATTCTGAGCCCATGACACAGCCCACGGAAGGTCCTGAGAACATGTGCCCAAGGTTGTTGGAGTGCAGCTTGGTTTTACATATTTTAGGGAGTGAGAAATACATTGGTTTGGTCCAGAAATGCGGGACAATTCTAAGGGGGGCAGGGGCAGGTTTCCATGCCATAAGCAAATTTAAACATTTTCTGGTTGACAATTGGTTGAGTTTGTCTAAAGACCTGAGATTAATAGAAAAAAAATGTTCAGGTTAAGATAAATTGTGGAGACCAAATTTCTTCTGAAGACTCACAGTGGCTCCCCTCAGAGACAACTGATGACAAATGTTTCCTATTCAGACCTTTAAAAGGTGCTAGGCTCTCAGTTGATCTCAGGATTCGGAGGGGCTGGAAGAAAAAGATCTAGCTATGTTAATAGAGATTCCTTACAGGTGCAAATTTTCCCCCACAAAGGACAGCTTTGCAGGACATTTTAAAAATATGACAAAGAAACATGTTTGGGGGTAAAATATTTTTATTTTCTTCTTAGTCATGTAATGTTATAGAGTGAGATTGAAAAGTAAGTCAAAATATATAGGGTTAAATAAAACCCACCTGATGAGAATTTATGGTTTGTGGGCATGACTCCCCAGATCTGTTAGATAGGAATTTGGTCAAGATAAAAAATTCAGAGCTTAGTCCTCACAAATATGATTTTTAAATTTTTTATGAAAAGATTATGCCTTACAATTTTTTCTACATGTTGTCTTTTCCTATTTTAGGGTCAAATACGTGGACTTACTAAATAGATGTTTTGGTACAATATCACTGACCTTATAGTTAAGGTTCACTTAGTTGCATTTAAGAGATCAAATCTCAGGCCGGGCATAGTGCCTCACACCTGTTATTCCAGCACTTTGGGAGGCTGAGGAGGGTGGATCACGGGGTCAGGAGTTCAAGACCAGACTGGCCAACACAGCAAAAACCTGTCTCTACTAAAAATACAAAAATTAGCCAGGTGTGGTGGCGCGCGCCTGTAGTTCCAGCTACTGGGGAGGCTGAGGCAGGAGAATTGTTTGAACGGGGTGGCAGAGGTTGCAGTGAGCTGAGATTGCGCCACTGCACTGCAGTTAGGGCAACAGAGCAAGACTCCATCTCAAACAAAAAAGAGAGATCAAATCTCACCTCAAACAATGTTACTAGGGTGTTTTAATACTATTATCAAGTTAGTGTTCACTGTATTTGATACTGCTTAAAATATCTAGACAAATATGGTTTGGGTATGTTTCTTATAAGTGAACTTTCATTATAATGTTATTTGCTGAGATGAGATTTAAATGGTAGATAAATAAAACGAGAAAAGAATTGTCCAACTCACTTTAACTCAGTGTTTCTCAAACCTTAATGTGCCTATGAGTCACTTGAGTATCTGACTGGAATGCAGATTTTCATTCAGTAGGTATTAGGTGGGGCCCAAGATTCTGCTCTTTTCAATGGAAGTGGCTCTCTGAGGGGCAAGGTCCTAGAAAACCCACATAATTTATCATTGCACCATGCTTAATTCTATTTCCTCTGCTTGATGAGCAGCAATGTACTATTCAATGTTTTAAAAATTAAGATGAACCTTCAGTGAGAAAACAATATATAAATCATTTGGTTTTATGTGCAAAAGCAAAACTACATGTTACTGTAGGAGTTACAGTAGTAGATCAGGAAATATGACTTATTTAAGGCCATTACATATATTTTACTATGTCACTGAAATCATCCTTAAAACATGAACTACATATTCATCTGAAAATTTACTTTCATTTACTCCAGACAAAACCACACATCAGGCCAGGCGCGGTGGCTCATGCCTGCAATCCCAGCACTTTGGGAGGTCGAGGGAGGCAGATCATGAGGTCAAGGTCGATACCACCCTGGCAAACATGGTGAAACCCTGGCTCTACTAAAAATGCAAAAATTAGCTGAGTGTGGTAGCACTTGCCTGTAGTCCCAGATACTTGGGAGGCTGAGGTAAGAGAATCAATTGAACCTGGGAGGCAGAGGTTGCAGTGAGCCGAGATCATGCCACTGCACTCCAGCCTTGCCACTGAGTGAGACTCAGTTTCAAACAAACAAACCACACATCAAACTTAAGGTTTAATTTGATTTATTTAGTGATGTACCAATTTTTTTTTTTTTTTTGAGACGGTCTTTCATTCTGTCACCAGGCTGGAGTGTATTTGTATTTTTAGTAGAGATGGGGGTTTCACCATGTTAACCAGGAAGGTCTCGATCTCTTGACCTCATGATCCACCAGCCTCAGCCTCCCAAAGTGCTAGGATTACAGTGGTGAGCCATCACATTGGGCCATGATGTACCAAATTTTAAAAAAATAAACATACAACAATGTTGAATTCTTACAGAGCTTGAAAGAAAGGGAAGGACAAAGAACCACACAAGCATCTCGAAGTAGAGAATTTCTTTTAGCTAACAACAACAACAAAAAAAAAGTAGATTACAATACAGTCCTTCTATTCAAACGCATCTACAGACATTTCCTTGTGAATGAAATCTTTCTGAGTGGTAAAGCTCAAGCTAACTCACGTTAAAAGTGGTTTTTCCCCAACTAATAAAACTTTGGCAGACATAAATCCCATCCTCAAGCCTTTCATGTAGTACGGAAGAAAAGGTTTTTTTTACATAAAGCACAGTAAAAAGCATGAGAAAAAAGTCATAAAAGAAATAAAGATGAATACAAATTTTTATGAAAGAAAAATAATGCCAAATCTGGTTCTTTTTCAAGAAATTCTAGTTTTATAAAATAAATAATATTTATAGAAGTTTGGAGAAAATGTTAATATTTAAAAATCACATCTTCAAGACAAAAGAGTTGGCATTTTGCTGTGTTAAAATGTTTATGGATGGGTCTAGTTTGACAATTTAGCCTGTAGGATGTGACTTTCACAGTCTGTTGGCAGTTTGTAGGCAAGCCATCACACCTGTGACTCTGCAGTTGATTAATGAGTCTTTCAGCTCATTGCTACCATCTGAAGAAGGGCTATGGCCTTTCTGAGCTTCACTGGTTTATTCCCCTTAAACTGCAGTCCTGCCAAGGTATCTTCCATAAGAAAATCACACCTGGTTAAAGCTAATGAAAACCTCAATATGTCATTTTCTAGACAAGTCAAAAAGCATGTAAAACTAGACAAAAGATGTATTCAAGTAACATGAATGTAGTTTTGTCATAATCTGCCAATCCAAAGAGTGACATTAAAAAAAAAAGCTTTCCTCAATGACATTTCGTAGTATCAACTTTAAGAATGAAAATTCTGAATTATGTGCCGTAAGAGGACTTCTGTAATGCCAGCTCTCTTGCTATACAGAATATCTATTTTCATCAGAACTAGGAAGGTCTTAGTTCATAATGAGATCGTCATTCAGTTTTTATTATCTATAAATGTTTAATCCAACTGTGGCATTTTAAAGTCTTGTTTCAAGTTCCTCACCTCCGTTGGCCACTATTAGAGCTTTTTCTTGTGTGCAAGGCAGCACTGCAACTGCTTTTTCCCCAGGCCTGCTCTGCACACTGAAAAGCCTTTTAAAACATAAGCACTAATTCCCTACCTAACCTCTTAAAGTGCAAACTAGAGAATAAGGTGGGAAGGGAGAGACAGAGAACTAAAAGAGAGGATAAACCAAAGGTGTGTGGCTAAAACAGTCTAGTATAGGGCAAAGAGGTGGGAAATTAAGGAAACATGGAAGACAGCAATCTCTTGCCCTGCAGGCCTTTATACTATAGCTTCATTTCTGAAGCAGTATGAATTTCCAAAACATCAATAATATTCAAATAAATACTAAAATTCATTTTAAAGTTAAATACCTGTTTTTCTTTACTTTGGATTTGGGACAGTATTCCCTTCCACTACATTTCTAGGGCAAAGCTTAGCTACATTTAAGTGGCAGACAGAATTACAAAACTCTAAGTACTATGAATAAAAGTGTAGCAAAGAAATAAAAGTTTATATTCCAGCAATTTCCTACCTGATCCTCGATGTTAACACAACTTTCGTATCACTGAACCCATTATCAGCAAACATGTCCCTGAATTAGAAGGGTACTTGCATAATATTCTGTGCAGTTATTCACCAGAAGGTTTCCATTCATCTGAAATTATTATTTTTACACATTTTACCTTTTAACTATTAAAAGAAATATTTTTCTTTATTCTCTCATGGCATAAACTAAGGATAATTCTTCATTAACATCACAATCATTGCTATTTTTCCAGTTTCCTATTTGATGCCTTTACTAAGAATTAGGAGATGAAAAACACTTGGCAATTTACTAACCTTAATTTGTAATTCTGTGATGTTTATTACAAATTAAGGTTAGTACATTTCAACGAATTTTCAACCTGTGATATAAATGACTTCAAACTTGGCTGCAATTTTAATCACATGGGAAAAATTTTTAAGGTAACTACAACTGTTGTCCCACCCTAGAGATCCTGATTTAATTGGTGGTGAGAGGCCTGGGCATTTTAAAAAGTCTCTTCCCAAATTATTCTAATGTGCAACCAAGGCTAAGTACCGTAGGTCTATATAATAATCCTCATGTTTATTTTGCTGACCTAAAATAATAAAATACTCAGTTCTACCAGCCAAAAGTGATTTCTCAAATTAAGCTGTAGAACAGAGACTAGGGTGGAAGTCCTAACAAAATCATGTCCTTCCTAAGAGGTTAACTGGTTTTCTAGCAATGATGACATTCAGCAAAGAAAACACTTGCAAATATAATTAAAATAACTCAGTAGATTCTACCAAATATTTTCTTATATATAAAAAGTTTTCTTTAAAAGTCCTAAAACCTTTTCACTTTTGCAGGTCTTTTCATATTTAAAAATAATAAAATATACCTAAATGTTATAATGATAAAGAGAGTCACTGCTTTTTGAGGGCAGGGCTCCCATTTCGTGTAGTCCTAGATGCCATCTCACGATAAATCTTGTACCAAAAGACAGATTAGTCACACCATCTGCTGCCTCCAGGGAGATAAATTGCACATTTCAAAGTATGGCAACATTCCATTATAGCATAATGAAGAAAATGAAAAACATATTAGCAAACTGAACACTTTGGGGAAATTTCATTTTCAAATTGTGTGCTGTTTTGCTTTTAAAGAAGTAAAATTATTAAATAAAATGTGTGAGAGGAAGCAAATATTCTTCCTTGTAGCAAAATTATGGATGCCTTTACTTTGTGAAAAATAATATTATTTCCAACGAATGCATTAAAATCACACATATAATCCACATTTTCAGAGTTGTAATGAACAAACATCTATATGTATGTACTCTTGCTGAAATCAAATTTTAGTCCTAAAATCATTTTTAGATTATGGGCTAAAAGAGGAAAATTAACAATTAATTGTTCCTGTTTCTTCCTCAGAAACCCTTGGGGTCTATAAATTTAATTTGAGGCCATCTCAGACCTGCCAGCTCAGAGCAACAAACATAAGCACATGGACTTGGAAGCATCACTCCATTTCTCAGGCAGTCCTGCTGCTTTCAGGCAATTTTTGCTGTTCAGAGACAAACTTACACACACTGAAGAACAGAATGTGCAGAATAGGCTGCAAGAACACTGACATTAAGAGCAAGACAAATCAGGTGCACCTCTCTTACTTGACCAAGGCCAGTATTAAGCTAGCACATCTTGTCAGAAGAGCCATCAATCATGCACCAAGAGTGCCCTCATGAAGGTACATCCTATCCAGCTGTATAAATATAAGGCAAATAAAATTTTAGTGACAGTCTACAAGGCCATTTGATCTATGAACTACACAGGCCCTGAAATTGCTTACACATACCTGAAAACCTCTAGGGTCGGATGAGACCAACGACTGGAAAGAAAGAATCTGTAACTCTTTCAATATTCTCCAGTGATTGACCTAAATAGGACAGGTGCCCCTTCTACTTCCACCACCCCTTATTCAGTTTGGCATCTGACTTTGTCCTAAGTAGGCTAACATTCATTCACTGTGCCTGTATGTTGCACATTGAATTGATTTAAAAGTGAAAAATGTAGTGAAGAAACCATCACTCTAGCCAAAAACCTGGATGTAACATGCTCTATCTCATGTTGTGTTACTACTTATGTTGAACCCTTTGTCTAGACTATCTTTCATCTTGGCTACCTGGCTGACTCATAGCTCAGGTATCCCCATTTCCAGATGTAAGTCCTGACTCCCTCTGCATTCAGCTTGAGTTATCGTACCTCTTCTGTGATCTTCTACTGTACTTCTATGGTAACTTGCATAAGCCTCTGTTATAGCTATACCCACTGCTTTTTAGTCTATCTCCTCCACTAGATTCTGAGTTCCTTGACAGCAGGAGCTGTGTCTGGCTCATTTCGTTATTTGCTATGTCTAGTGAATGTCTGATGGATGGAAGAATGAACAGTCACAGATTTATCTATTTACTCCAAGTCTTGCTGGACTGAAAAATGGGCTGGAAGTATTCTTATAATCAACACAGTGTATTTTGTGGGTTATATAATATTTTGTCTGCTAGCAAATATATTCTCTGTATAACAAAATAAGAAGAAGCTGAATTGTTCTTTATACAAAGCTATCTGTTTCCAGGGAGTCCTGACTAGCTTCGAGCCATTTACAGTTCTGACTTGCTGAAATGAACCTGTAGGTGTTCATCACTGATTCTGAACTGAACCAGATGAATACATGTAGCAAAGACATAATGCTGATGAGAAGAGCCTTCAGGGCAAGTTAGGTAAACAACGAAGCCTTAATCAGGTTACTAACTTCTTTCCAAATCTGGCCAGCCCAGACCAGTTTTCT
Organism: Callithrix jacchus; assembly: GCF_049354715.1. Lineage (NCBI taxonomy): Eukaryota > Metazoa > Chordata > Mammalia > Primates > Cebidae > Callithrix > Callithrix jacchus. The sequence continues at coordinate 116,284,833 of NC_133503.1, read as the reverse complement.
TTTTTTTTTTTTAATCTTAGGACTCTGACTGTTAGTAGGTTTAATTCATTAACCTAGAATAATCAATTATTTGACAATAATTGACAATAAGAGATCCACAAGCTTCTAGGTCAATAGCTAAATCTTGTATCTCTTTGTGGGTCTAGAAAACTTCAATTGAATGGAAAAATAGAATATTCTATTTTTCCGTTATGTTTCTAACTCACAGTATTTATCCTGTCTTTTTCTTTTAAAACTCTGGAATGAGGACAATGTTAAGGTTTAAATGAGAAATAAAGAACAGGAATGATTTGTTACCTTGGGTGGGTGGGATTATAAAGTAGAGCAGAGCAAGAGGTTAGCAACTTTATACAACATCTGCAGTTATTACTTAACTTCTAATGAGAATGTATGTGATTTAACATTTTGTTTGGTTTGGTTTTGTTTGTTTGTTTGTTTTTTGAGACAGAAGCTTTTTCTGTCGCCCAGGCTGGAGTGCAGTGACGTGATCCCGGCTCACTGCAACCTCTGCCTCCCGGGTTCAAGGGATTCTCCTTCCTCAGCCTCTTGAGTAGCTGAGATTACAGGTGTGCATCACCATGCCTGGCTAATTTTTGTATTTTTAGTAGAGATGAGGTTTCACCATGTGGCCAAGCTGGTCTCAAACTCCTGACCTCGTGATTTGCCCACCTGGACCTCCCAAAGTGCTGGGGTTACAGGCATGAGCCACGACACCCAGGCTAACATTGTTTTTTAAAGTTTTTAAAAATAAGGCCAGGTGTGGTAGCTTATACCTATAATCCCAGTGCTTAGGGAGGCTGAGGCAGGAGGATCACTTAAGGCCAGATGAAAGATCCCATCTCTACAAAAATATATTTTTAAAAAACTAACCAGGCATGGTGGCTCATGCCTGTAGTCCCAGCTACTCAGGAGGCTGAGGTGGGAGGATCACTTGAGCCCAGGAATTTGAGGACGCAGTGAGCTGTGATCAAGCTACTGCTCTCCAGCCTGGGTAACAGAGCAAGATTCTATCTCTAAAATAAAAAAAATGTAATAAATGAATTAACAAGGCTTCTTTCTCTTGGTGATTCTTTCCTTACCCAGAAAGTTCTATAAGTGAAAGCAAGTCACTTCAAAACAATAAATTTAGACTGGGAGCCAAAAGCGTGAGCAGAACAGACGCACTTTCTGCTTTCACCACTGTGCTTTACAGTACAAGTGAGAAGCAGGAAGAGCCCAAGATCCTTGTTCTCCAGGGGCTATTAGTGTATTTAGGGAGACCAAAAAGCATGAGTGATACAAAAAAAAGCATGAGTGAACCTCACAAGGTAGCACATACTGTACATCGATATATATAACTTAGTGTATAAATGCCCCAAGAATTGGGAAAACAGAAGGTTTTTGAGAGCTACAGAACTGGAAAGGGGCTTGGGATGGAGGGTCTGAGTGGGTCTTGGACGGGCAGAGTTGGGTGATGACAGTGCAAGCAGAACAGATAAAACTGGGCAAGGCTGCAGAAGTCATTAACATGGAGCTCTCATTTGTGGATATCAGGATATGCTTCATTTCTGAATGGTATTTCTCCAACTCTGGTTGTGTCAGTTTTCTCATCTGTCACCTCTGTTCTGTGTCTCATCTCCCAATATGTAAGAGTTAAGAAGAAAGTATTTAGTTAGATAGGGAGGGTAACAAAGTTCTTGGTAAGGTTTTCCTTTTAATGAAAAGCAGCCCCAAGTCATTTTCTTTTCTAATGAAAAGCAGCCTGTAAAATTGACCTGCAGACATAGAAAGGCAAAGTAGACTCTTGCACAGGTGCATGCCAATAGGAAAGGGGCTACCTGGGGACTAGGCACGTTCAAAATGGCTCCATCTTCCCACCTCTTCGCCAAATCATGTGTATAGTAAGGAGGAGACAACATGGCACCAGCCAGGCAAAGACCCCATTTGCATAATAAGATTAGGGTGGGGTGGCTATGTCAATGTCACCCTGCTCCAAACCAGTCTGTGGGCCCTATGCAACTCAGACACACCTCCTCGAGCCTGTCTGTAAATCCCGTGCACTCCACTGTGGGCCAAAAGTCACATTCGGGTGCCCCTCTCTCTCTCCTAATAGAAAGAGCTGTTCTCCTTTCTCTTTCTTTTGCCTATTAAACCTCCACTCCTAAACTCACTTCTTGTGTTGGCATCCTTGATTCCCCTGGCATGAGACAACAAACCTCGGGTATTTACCCCAAACAACAATGCTGCTTCTCCAGAACCTTAATCCTGGCCATGAAATTATAAATAATCCTGTCTGTGAGGGCAGATGCCTGCATCAAGTTTCATTCTTGATGCTGGTAATTCCATGTCTAGGTTCTGATTTTACGTAAATCAAAATCCACAGCTGGACACAGGACCTGTTTCATAGTAGATCACTGAAAGAATGCCAAGTATTAGCCCTTTGTGGCCACAGGTTCCTGAAACTACCTTTGCAAAACTGTAACTGAGAAAACTATTACAGTGAAAGAGATCTGACCTAACTCACTCCATCTTGCTTCTAACCTTCAAGCCGTCCTTGTTCATTCCTAGGCCTAGGCTGAACTAACTTTGAGAGGAACTTAATTTACAATTTAACGTTGAAACAAAGATGATAACAGACCTTTCCCAAAACAAACCCCCTTCCTGCCTGGAGACTAGACTGCCTTCGCAGGACTAACAAATTAGCCAGAAGATTAGAAATTATGTTTTAGAAGTCATGCAGCTGGGGTCTGCAAGACTCTAAACCTCCCCAAATTGTTCCTGGCAATACAATCACTATGATAAAACCTCAGATCAGTACTTGAGATATTTTGCAGACCTTGTACTCAGTAAATCAGCTGGCACCACCCAGATTGATAAACTGGCTTTTTTGGTCCTGTGGCCCCCACCCAGGAACTGTCAGCACAAGGGGACAGCTTCAACTCCCTATGATTTCATCTCTGACCTGACCAATTAGCACTCCCGGCTCACTGGCCCACTACCTACCAAATTATCCTAAAAAACTCCAACCCTCAAATTCTTGGGAGACCAATTTGAGTAATAATAAAACTCCAGTCTCCCACACAGCTAGCTGTGTGTGAATTACTCTTTCTCTGTTGCAATTCCCCTGTCTTGATAAATCAGCTCTATCTACGCAGCAGGTAAAGTAAACCCATTGGGCAGTAACATTCCCTGCCTCTGGCTCATGAATATAGCCAGCATCAGCTTCCTGACTCACCCTCTGCCTTGAACCCAGACACGCATCACACAGCTGGCACTTAATAAAGACTGCTCTGGGTAGTTCATCCTCTCATTTCTGCTTCTTCTTCTCAGCCATGTCCTCATTTTGCAATTACTTGGAGTCTTGGGCTGTGCCTTACTATTTAGTCCCTGATCCCCTGTTTACCCTTGCAACTTGCTCTGACCTGTCCAAATAGAAGGATCCAATAATACCTAGAAATAATAATAACTCATATTTACAGAGAATTTCCTATGTTTCAGGCCTTGTACTAACGACCTTCTGAAGGTTAAGTTTTTCTTATCTTCCCAGCCACTCAACAAGAAAGATGCTACTATTTTCCCTGTCGTAAGAAATAGGGATAAGAAAAAGGGTAAGAAAGAGGAAGCCTATAGAAAGTGGTCAAGAAAGGATTTGAACCTTGTAGGATTGTATGTCAGAGTGGTCAATGGAATGGTGGGCCACATTACAGAGGAGGCACTTGGTGAATGAGAGGACCAGGTGAAGGATGCCTTGACATTGGGGCTGAAGAGTTTGGGTTTGGTGCTACAGTCAATGTGTAACCACAGCACATTTTAACCACAGAAGTGGATGTGGCAGAAAAAAAAATTAGACATCTCTGTACTTCACTCCAGTTCTTATCCCTTTGATATTTGGTAATTTGTAAAACAGGTTTCTCTGTGTCCTTTTATGTTTCACCCTTATGCTATCAGCATTAGAAAGTTATTTGTGTATTCATGCAGTTTAATATGTAAAAGCAGCAAAGCAAAAATCTGGAAGCAGCCTTAAATGTATAGGAATAGGGAAATTATTAGGTGAATTGTGCTACATTAATTTGGTATAAAGCTAAGCTGTTAAAAATAAAAATTATGTATCTTTACATGGATGAATCACAGAATAGTTTTGTGAAAAATGTAGAATCCCCCATTGTAAGTACAGATCCCCTCATTGTGACTGTGTAAACGGAGGTGTGTGTTGTGTACACATAAAGAGAATGAGGAAAAAAGAGCTGAATCAGCATGGTGGGATGAGATTATAAATATACTATATCTTTGTTTTAAAAATGTTAGTATTATTTGCAATTTACATAGGTTGGAGTGCAGTGATGCAATCATGGCTCACTACAGTCCTGATCTTCTGGGCTCAAGCAATCCTGCCACCTCAGCCCTCGGAGTAGCTGGAATCACAAGTGCATGCCACAACACCCATCTAATTTTTGTATTTTTTGTAGAGATAGGGTTTCTGCATGTTACCCAGGCTGGTCTCGAAGTCCTGGGCTCAAGCAATCCACTTGCCTGGGCCTCCCAAAGTTCTGGGATTACAGGTGTCAGCCACCATCAACGGCCAGTTATTTGTAATTGGTTTTATAGTGAAGGAAAAATGTAAGGAGAGAAACCAAGTTAATCCAGCAGATACACAGATTAGAGATATTCCTACTGGAGTAAAACAGGCTGGAGACATGAACAGGTAAGGGCACTGAATTTTGAAAGTGGAGGCATATGGGAACAAAAAGAAATGGATGTGAGACATCTTTAGAGGAAATACTCAGAGACATGTGTGGTCTAACAGAATATAGATGAGAAACAGAAACTTTGCAAAGTACTTCAAGTTTTCTAGGCTAAGGCCAGCAACCTGTTAATGCCATTAACATATAAGCCATACAACTTTAAAGAGGGGGCAGCTTTTAGATGAAGGTAATTATGATAGTCTAACTTCTATGTGAAATGAGAGTTATTGCATTAAATTATTATAATGGGCTGGCTGTGGTGGCTCACACTTGTAATCTGAGCACTTTGGGAGGCTGAGGTAAGTGGATTGCTTGAGCCCAGGAGTTTGAGACCAGCCCAGGCAACATGGTAAAACCCTTTCTCTACTAAAAATACAAAAATTAGTTGAGTGAGCCTGTAGTCCCAGCTATTCAAGAGGCTGAGGAGGGAGGATCACTTGGGCCTGGGGCATTGATGCTGTAGTGAGCAAAGATTGAACCAATGCACTCCAGCCTAGGTGACAGAGTAAGACCTAGACAAATAAATATTATTATGGGGGAAAAATCTAAGAATATGGAATCTAGAGGTGTTGTTGAACAATGAAGTCTGGAGCTATAGATTCAAGATTCGGGGGGCATGGATTTAGCAGTGGACCTAATCATATCGTTGGACCTAATTCATTCTGATGCCAAGCATTATTTAGCTAGCATAGAATAATTTAAAAATAGAAGTGAATGCATTCACCTTCCCCTATTGTATTATATTTTGCCTTCACATATTTACATTATTTGCCCAGCCCCTGAAGTCATTTGATTTCAACACCTGAGATAATCACCTGAGGCTATATGAGTGAATGAGGTGGCTGCAGGAAAAGAGAAGGGAAGGATGTAGAGAGTGTGAAAATGAGACGGCTGAGGCTAACAAGCCTTTAGCAATGTCTGAGGAAGGAAGGTATCAGAACATCTGTCTTAAGAATTCCAGAAGGGGAGTTAAGATTAACCTGGGCTTGGGGCAAGGAGAATAATCAAAAATAGGAAAAAATATCCTGTTATCTGAAGAAAATCACAATATTGATGTGGCCTGCTCAGTGCCAAGAGAAACCAAAGACTCATACATAGACACAATCTCATTTCAGAATGACTGAGGGAAAAAGTCACTGAGAGCATCCAGGGAGAGGACAAGGGAGGAAGAATCAATCTGGCATCAGTTTGTTAGAGGGAGCATAAAACACAAGAAGTCATAGTTTCTTCACAAATGTAAACATAAACGTATAGTATGACCAGCACTCCTACTCCCACATATTATCCAAGTTAAATAAAAATCTATGTTCGTGCAAAACCTGTATACAAATGTTCTTAGAGGCTTTATTCACAATCACCAAATACTGGAAACAACCCAAATGTCCTTTAAAAAGTGAATGGATCAAAAACTGTAGCAAAACCATATAATGAACTACTATTATATAAAAAAAGGACAAATGGAGGAATTCATTGCTATAACATCCTTGAAAAGATAACCGTATAGGGATAGAGAATAGGTCAGTGGTTGCCACAGGTTGGTATGGAATTAGGAAGTGACAAAGGGTCAGCATAGAGGAATTTTTGGAGATGTACAAATTTCTGAATTTCAATTGTGGTGATTGTTAAATAACTTTATTCATTTGTCATAACTTAGAACTGTACAAGAACACTGAATTTTACTTCATGTAAGTCTTTAAAAAATAAAATATAAGCAGAGAAATTATTTTAAAATAGAGGTTATATCACATAAAAGTAACCAATGGAAAACTAAAATTAAAATTTTTACTAGCAGAGTTTGATGAGAAGGAGAAGAGAGATGGTAATTTGAGTTAAATTCTGTATTTACATTGCAAGGAGTCATTAACATAAACTGATAAACTTAAAAACATAGTGTCAGCTGGGCGCGGTGTTTCAAGCCTGTAATCCCAGCAATTTGGGAGACCGAGGCGGGTGGATCACGAGGTCAAGAGATCAAGACCATTCTGGTCAACATGGTGAAACCCCGTCTCTACCAAAAATACAAAAAAAAAAAAATAGCTGGGCATGGTGGCGCATGCCTGTAATCCCAGCTTCTCAGGGGGCTGAGGCAGAAAAATTGCCTGAACCCAGGAGGCGGAGGTTGCGGTGAGCCGAGATCGCGCCATTGCACTCCAGCCTGGGTAACAAGAGCGAAACTCCGTTTCAAAAAAAAAAAAAAACACAGTGTCATAGCATATCCCTTAGATCCATCAACAAACAAATAACAGAAATGCTTCAAATGGTTATATTAGAATGGGACTTGTGTGATTCAGGAGCTGGTGGGAGGTACTTTATATTTTATATCTTCCTGTGCCATTTGAAATAATACATGTATAAATATTTCTTATAGTTTATTATAAAATAAATTTTTTATATATTCTGGATATAAAAACATATTGATTAAAATATATTTTTCACCAGACTTCATATTGTGAGGGGAAAAAAAGCTCAGATTTAGAGCTGTATCCTCAAGGTACACTAAAGTATGAGTTTCACTTACCTTATAAGAAAGTCCTACAAGTATCCTAACTAATTTGATATATATCACATCAAAAAATACTGTAATATTTACAGCATTATTGTATTAGTCCATTAGTCCACTGCTATAAGGACATACCCAAGACTGGGCAATTTATAAAGTAAAGAGGCTTAATTGACTCACTGTTCCACAGGGATAGGGAAGCCTCAGGAAACTTACAGCTATGGTAGAAGGAGAAGCAAACATGTCCTTCTTCACAAGGTAGCAGGAGAGAAAAGAATGAGAGCCACACTAAGGGAGAAGCCTTTATAAAACAATCAGATCTCATAGGAACTCATTTACTATCACAAGAACAGTATGGGGGAAACCACCCCCATGAGTCAGCCTCCTACCGAGTCCCTCCCACAACACAGGAGAATTATGGAAACTACAATTTAAGATGAGATTTGGAATGGGGACACAGTCAAACCATATCATTCTGCCACTGGCCCCTCCAAAATCTCATGTCCTCACATTTCAAAACACAATCATACCTTCCCAACAATCCCCCAAAGACTTAACTCATTCCAGCATTAACCCAAAAGTCCAAGTCCAAAATCTCATCTGAAACAAGGCAAGTCCCTCCACCTATGAGCCTGTGAAATCAAAAGCAAGTTGATTACTTCCTAGATACAACAAGGGTACAGGCATTGGGTATATACATCTGTTCCAAATGAGAGACATTGGCCAAAACAAAGCAACTACAGGCCCCATGCATGTCTGAAATCCAATAGGGAAGTTATTAAACCTTAAAGTTCCAAAATGATCTTTGATTCCATGTCTCACATCCAAGTCATGCTGATGCTAGAGGTAGGCTTCCATGATCTTGGACAGCTCTGCCCCTGTGGATTTGAAGAGTATAACCCCCACTTCTGGATGCTTTGACAGGCTGGTGCTGAGTTCCTGAAGCTTTTCCAGGTGTGTGGTACAAGTTATTAGTGGATCTACCATTCCAGGGTCTGGAGGATGGTGGCCCTTTTCTCACAGATCTGTTAGGCAGTGCCCTAATGGGACATATGTGTTGAGGCTCTGACCCCACATTTCCTTTCTGCTCTGCCATAGCAGAGGTTCTCCATGAGGGATCTGCCTCTGCATCAAACTTCTGCCTGACATCCATGCATTTCTATGCATCCTCTGAAATCTAGGCAGAGGTTTCCAAACCTTGATTCTTGTCTTCTACGTACCTGCAGTACCAAACCATGTGGAAGCTGCTAAGGTTTGGGGCTTGCAGTGGAAGCTGCCAAGGTTTGGGGCTTGCACCCTCTGATGCAATGGCCTGAGCTGTACCTTCGCCTCTTTTATCCAAGGCTGGAGCTGAAGCAGCTGGGATACAGGGAACCATGTTCCAAGGCTGCACAGAGCAAGGGGTCCCTGGGCACAGGCCACAGAGCATTTTTCCCTTCTAGGTCTCCAGGCTTGTGATGGGAGGGGCTGCTGTGAAGGTCTCTGACAAGCTGTGGAGACATTTTCCTCATTGTCTTGGTGATTAACATTCAGCTCCTTGTTACTTATGCAAATTTCTGCAGCAGGCTTAAATTTCTCCCCAGAAAATGGGGTTTCCTTTTCTATCACACCATCAGGCTGCAAATTTTCCAAACTTTTATGCTCTATTTCCTCTTTAACACTTTGCCACTTAGAAATTTCTTCTGCCAGATACGCTAAATCATCTCTCTCAAGTTCAAAGCTCCACAGATCTCTAGGGATGGGGAAAAAGATGCCAGTCTGTTTGCTAACATACAGCAAGAGTCACCTTTGCTCCAGTTTTCAACAAGTTCTTCATCTCCATCTGAGACCACCTCAGCCTGGATTTCATTGTCTGTATCACTATTAGCATTTTAGTCAAAGCCATTCAACAAGTTTCTAGGAAATTCAAAACTTTCTCACATCTTCCTGTCTTCTGAGTCCTCCAAGTCTCTAGGAAGTTCCAAACTTTTCCACATTTTCCTGTCTCCTTCTGAATCCTTTAAACTGTTTCAACATCTGCCTGTTACCAGTTTCAAAGTTGCTTCCACATTTTTAGGTATAGCAGTACCCACCTCCCTTGGTACCAATTTACTGTATTAGTTCCCTCTCGTGCAGCTATGAAGAAATATCCAACACTGCAAATTTCTAAAGGAAGAGGTTTTTAATAAAGGGAAAAAATCCTTTTTTTTAATAAAAGAAATTTATAAAGAAAGAGGTTTAATTGACTCACAGTTCAGCATGGCTGCGAGTCCCCAGGAAACTTACAATCATGGTGGAAGGGGAAGCAAACATGTCCTTCTTTACATGGCGGCTGGTGAAAGAATGAGATCTGAACGAAGGAGGAAGTCCCTTCTAAAACCATCGAATCTCATAAGAACTTACTCACTATCATGAGAATAACATGGGGGAAAGCGCTCCCTTGATTCAACTACCTTCCACTAGGTCCCTTTTATGACATGCGAGGATTGTGGGAACTATAATTCAAGATGGCATTTGGGTGGGGACAAAACAAAACCATGTCAATTATAAATGTTACTACATAAAATGAAGAATATTACTACTTGTCACTCAGTTTGTTATTATAATATTTAGATATTTAAATTCCTCTCATAATTGTCATAGTAAAAATATGTTCAAAGAGATAATTTCCTCTCTTTATGCTGATATAGCATCATAAACAAACAGATATCCAATGGTGATCAATAAGCCTTACAGAAGTCAATTCTCTCTTCATCTTCAATCAAACTGAATCCATGGGCCTATGAGAGCTACTCCTTCTGGAAAATATGCTAAAACATTTTTCAAAAAAAAAAAATCACAGAGGCTTTTGGGTTTGAACAGTATATGACAGGGGAATAGTCATTGAAAAAAATGTACTCTATACAAGCAAGTTTTTAAATAGTTTTTGATCCAGCACAAGAATCTGAAAGTGCCAGTATGTGAATGCATAATTAAGCAGAAGAAAATTCATTACAAAGTGAATTTTGGTTCAATTTGACAAGCAAAAATTCTCTCATGGCTGCTTTTGAGAAAATTATTATACCTTTCTTTCATCAAAATGTTGCCAGTTGTGCATTTCTGTCAATAGCATTGAACATATTTATTTAGGTTGCCTATTTTATACTTCACTAAAGTAATGGAGACCTTTATTTATATTTCATTCCAATTAACGTATATAACACATATCCATATAATTTCCCCATAGGTAGGACTCTTTCTGTCCCTGCTGTGGTAGCCATAGAAATGTATCATTCAAATCTACTGTTAGCATAGTTGAATAATGGCCCCAGCTGTCATTCCTCTGTATCTATCATGGTATTTTTGCTGAGGTCATGCTTCTACCAAGCTGTTTACAGCCAGTGTCTGAGCAAGGTGTAGGTACTAGTGCTAGTCCATCCTACAAGGTATGGGACTTTTCTAGTGGGTGACTTTATTAGCTCCAGGCATCCCCTTGACCTTGTCAAAACCTTGCTGTCTGAGACTCTTCCTCCCTAGTCCTCCTTCCCTCTCTCCTTTCACAGGTATCAGATCAGCAACTCAGTCCGAAGTTAAGTTCAGTCTGAAGCCTTCCCTGCTTACTGCTACTTCCTCCTTTTCATCCTTCATGTGCATTTCTCTCCAAAATCCTCTTGCACCTTGACTTCTATCTTGGAATCTGCTTCTTGGAAGATCTGAACTGACATTCTCTGAAGAAAAGATAAGCATAGCACCTTTCTACTTTAAGAATATCTGGATCACACTGTCTCCAGAGAGGAAATATTGTTAAGAATAGATTTTTCTGAGCCCCTAAGCTTCCCTGGAAGTTTATTTTATATCTGTGTTGTATAATCTCTTTCTCAGTCTCCAGCCATAATTTCTAACCCAACCTTTCCTCCTGTTCCTCCACTCCAGGTGTTATTAATATGCTAAAGTAGCTCTCTGGTTCTGTGACTCCTTGGCTTAAAGGCTTTGATGATTCCCTCAAGCCTGCTGGTTAATGTCCAAATATTTTAGCCCAATATGCCATAGTCAATTTACCTCTCAAATTTTAACTAGAAGAGGGCTCTTTCTCCAAGGCTAGAGGATAATAGGCAAAGGACTGGAGATGTTAAAACAAAATTGAGGTTTAGGAAGGAAAGTTGGGAGTTTCACATTAGATGGCTTTAATCTTCCTGGTACGATAGTTGGTGGCAAATCAGCAAGAGGGATTTGGGAGCTTGAACCAGGGAGACAACCTGAAAGTGAAAATTCAAAGTGGATTAAAAATTTTGCAGAGTAGCACTAAGTGGTCCTTTGATGGATACTGGGATATCCCTAGCATAAGGGGTATCACTACTACATTGTTATTTTATTCTACATAAATGTCTTTCATTTAAGAGATGTTGGAAAATGTTGAATGAGGAAAATAAGCAAAGTATTATAGAGACTCTACAGAAGCCCTAGAGGGAAGTGATTAAGAACATGGCCTTGAGCCAAAATCTAAGCACCATCTCTTAGAGCTCTGTACCTCGTGCCTTAGTGTCCTTATCAGGAAAATAATACTAAGGTACCTACTCTATAAGGTTATTATAAGGATTTACAGTTAAATGTATATATAAATCACCTAAATTATGCCAGCCATATGGCAAGCACTCTGTATGTTTGCTATCTTCATTATCATCAGTATTATTATAGTAAATATGCAGCTAATTAAAAAATTGACCAGAAGTGTGGTATATATTAGTAGATAAAGTACCAGATACTATGGCTGATACAAAACCAGAAGCCTTCATCTTGGGGCTCTTTTGAGCTGCCATGAAATGTCTGTGATCTTGGGCATATTATTTAATGTTCTGCATCCTCAAGAGTACCTGTCTCTTGTTACATGGTTGTAGTGAGAATCAAAGGAGATTAGGGTGAAAGCGCTTTATACACCATAAAAAACAACAGACATACAAGTTACCCATCAGGAAATAACACACATGTATGAGTTTGGTTCATGTACTAATTCCCTTGGCCCTAGAAATTCTGAGGATCAGATTGTTAAATTTATGCATTTTAATACAAAAATTAGCTGGGCGTGGTGGCATGTGCCTGTAGTCCCAGCTACTTGGGAGGCTGAGGCAGGAGAATCACTTAAACCTGGGAGGTGGAGGTTGAAGTGAGCCAAGATTGCGCCACTGCACTCCAGCCTGGTGACAGAGTAAGAGAGACTCCATCTCAAAAAACCAAAACCAAAAACAAACAAACAAAAATTGTATGCATTTTAAATACATGTTAGACAATTTCTTTGCAAAAATAAAATCTCTGTGCAAAAATGCTGCTGTAGATTTCAGAATAAGAGAAAACCTTTCTCTTGTTTGAGAAGATGATGGGTAGAGAGAGAGTCACTGAGTCTGAGGTCTTTTGGTGGCGGAAGGAAGAAAACAATTTTCTAGGGAACTGGAGCATTAAAAAACCCACCAAATTTGAACGGCATGGCTTATGTATGTAATGACTCAGAGGTGTGTACTCGTAAAATCAGCTTCTCCTTTTTCTTAAACCCACTTCTCCATAACCAGGCCGCCTGCTGCTGCACCAGGAATTTACTGCTGTGAGCAACTATAAACATTGTGCTAATGGTAGCACTGCCTGAGAACAGTCATTTGAGAGTGCAGTGTGTGCAGTTTGAGGCCAGAGACAATATTTTCTACTCTCTACACACCACAGGGCACACACTATAATCGAATATAGGGTAAAGGTACTTTAATAATTATTATCATTAAAAGCAAACAATCAACTCCACAGATCAATGCCTCTTCTAAAACATGTTTTCTAATCTCTGTTTCTTCTCAGATGTATGGTTATTGTCCACCTGGACAGGCCCCAAAGTGACAGCCAGAAATCTGCCTCCAACACCCCTTCTGCTGTTCCTGCCATCATATTTAATTGTGTTTGCTCAACTTGAAGCCAAACTCATATGCAGTATATTTAGATGGTTAAAATAGCACAGCACTGCACTGTATTCACAGATTATTTTCAACACCACAGTTCTAGGGAATTAGTTTGGAATAAATAAGGTAAAGAGAAAAGAAACACATAAATTTCTTCCAGTGACAAAGAAAACAATATCAAAATGGCAATCTGGAGCTTCTCCATGAATGAGGGAAGGGAGTGCTCCTTTTGGTCCACTCTCCTGCAAATGCAATCACTATCTCATTCTCTAGTCTGGATTTATTTTAAAGTGGGTGAGAACAAAAGCAAAAAACTAATAGTAAGAAACTGTGAAAAATACGTTTATTACTTCAAAAGATCAATGTACAATCACTGTACTTAGATAGCATCAAAGGTAGAGACGTAGAACTGATATATATGTTGATTTTCTGAAACTCTAGGGAGTCTTTATTTTTCACAATAGAAAACTTTCTAAATTGAAACACATATATTATATATGCAGAATCTGTTTTCTCAGGCCTTACCTACTATACCGTTCTTCAAATGCCTCAAAATAATCACATATAATTAATTTGCAAAGGCTTCATTGGATACTGTTTCCAGTGAACTCCACCTTTAAGTTTTCAACTTGCATTTTTTTATATCATTTAACAAACACAAACTCTGTCACCCAAATGTCAAAAGATTTATAAGCCATGGAGTATAAAACAGACCTTGTTGCTGAAAAGGTTATGACTTGAATTGAATCGGTTAACTAAAGACCAGCTTTCTGTTATTTTAATCTGAGCCAAATTTACATAACAATAATAACAATGGGGATTTTATTTATTTACTTAATTTTTATTTTAGGTTCAGGGGTACATGTGCAGGTTTGTCATAAAGATAAATTGCATGTCACAGGAGTTTGATGTACAGATTATTTTATCACCCAGGTAATAAGCATAGCACCTGACAGGCAGCTTTTCGGTCTTCTCCCTCCTCCCATTCTCTACCCTCAAGTAAGCCCCAGAGTCTGTTGGTCCCTTCTTTGTGTCTGTGTGTTCTCAGTGTTTAGCTCCCACTTATATGCGAGAATAGGCAATATTTGGTTTCCTGTTCCTGTATTAGTTTGCTTAGGATAATGGTCTCCAGCTCCATTCACATTCCTGCAAAGGATGTAGTCTTATTCTTTTTCATGGCTACATAGCTTTCTGTAGTGTATATGCGTCACATATTATTATTATTATTATTTTTGAGATGGAGTTTCGCTCTTGTTACCCAGGCTGGAGTGCAATGGCGCAATCTCGGCTCACCGCAACCGCCACCTCCTGGGTTCAGGCAATTCTCCTCCCTCAGCCTGCTGAGTAGCTGGGATTACAGGCATGCGCCACCATGCCCAGCTAATTTTTTGTATCTTTAGTAGAAACGGGGTTTCACCATGTTGACCAGGATGGTCTCGATCTTTTGACCTCGTGATCCACCCACCTTGGCCTCCCAAAGTGCTGGGATTACAGGCTTGAGCCACCACACCTGGCCCACTTGGTTTCTTATAGATGCTGGATGTTAGAACTTTGTTGGATGCATAATTTCCAAGTATTTTCTTCCATTCTGTAGGTTGTCTTTTTACTCTGTTCATAGTTCCTTTGAACAGAGTAAACAGACAGAAGCTCTTTAGTTTATTAGATCCCAAGTGTCAATTTTTGTTTTTGTTGCAGTTGCTTTTTCATCTTCATCATGAAATCCTTGCCAAGGGCTACGTCCTAGATGGTATTTCCTAGGTTATATCCCAGGATTTTTATAGTTTTCAGTTTTATATTTAAGTCTTTAATTAGTTTCAAATTGATTTTTGTATATGGTGTAAGGAAGGAGTCCAGTTTCAGTCTTTTGCATATGACAAGCCTGTTATCCCAGCACCATTTATTTAATAAAGAATCCTTGGCTGGGTGCGGTGGCTCAAGCCTGTAATCCCAGCACTTTGGGAGGCCGAGGCAGGTGGATCATGAGGTCAAGAGATCGAGACCATCCTGGTCAACATGGTGAAACCCCGTCTCTACTAAAAATACAAAAAATTAGCTGGGCATGGTGGCGTGTGCCTGTAATCCCAGCTACTCGGGAGGCTGAGGCAGGAGATTGCCTGAACCCAGGAGGCAGAGGTTGTGATGAGCCGAGATCATGCCATTGCACTCCAGCCTGGGTAACAAGAGCAAAACTCTGTCTCAAAAATAAATAAATAAAGAATCCTTTACCCATTGCTTGTTTTTGTGAACTTTGAAGATCAGATGGTTGTAGCTCTGTAGCATTATTTCTAGGCTCACTATTCTGTTCCATTGGTCTTTGTGTCTGTTTTTGTACCATACCATGCTGTTTTGTTTACTGTAGCCTTGTAGTATAACTTGAAGTCAGGTAACATGATACCTCCAGCTTTGTTCTTTTTGCTTAAGCTTGCCTTTGATATTTGGGCTCTTTTTTGTTCCATATGAATTTGAAAATAACTAATTATGTGAAGAATGTTATTGGTAGTTTGATAGGAATAGCACTGAATCTGTAAATTACTTGGGCAGTATGGCCATTTTAACAATACTGATCATCCCTATCCATGAGCATGAAATGCTTCCATTTGCTTTTGTCATCTCTGATTTCCTTGAGCAGTGGTTTATAATTCTTGTTGTAGAGATGTTTCACATCCGTGGTTAGCTGTATTCCTAGGTATTTTATTCTTTTTGTGGCTGTTACAATGTATTATTTTAAACACACACAGCTTAAATAACCTGATTTTCACCCCCATTTGGAAAAGGAAGAAAATTAATATGCACATAGATTTTTTTTTTCTACTTCAGATTTTCCAGCAAATAATTCTTTTTTTTTTTTTTGAGATGGAGTTTCGCTCTTGTTACCCAGGCTGGCGTGCAATGGCGTGATTTCGGCTCACCGCAACCTCCGCCTCCTGGGTTCAGGCAATTCTCCTGTCTCCGCCTCCTGAGTAGCTGGGATTATTACAGGCATGCGCCACCGTGCCCAGCTAATTTTTTGTATTTTTAGTAGAGACGGGATTTCACCATGTTGACCAGGAGGGTCTCGATCTTTTGACCTCGTGATCCACCCGCCTCAGCCTCCCAAAGTGCTGGGATTACAGACTTGAGCCACCGCGCCCAGCCCTCCAGCAAATATTCTTAAACCTACATGTCTATTAATCAAACATCACATAAGAATACCTACCCTGTGCTCATCTGTCAGGAGCTGATTTTTTCTCTGCATTCTTATTCCTCATTTTTTTTTATTAATTAATTTAACAGACACTACTTAGAGCCTGCTTTGTATTCAAGGGCTGTTCTAGGTACTGAAGACATCACCGGGATAAGACAAACAAGGTGCTATTCTCATGGAGTTTACATTCTACCACAGAGGGTAAGATCAAAAGACAATCAATAACCAGAAACAAATATTTCAGATAGCAATAACTCAAGAAAACACAGTACAGTAGAATGCTAGAGTAGCCTGGAGGATCCCTTTAGGTGGGTGAGATAGAAAAGTCTCCTTAGGAGGTAACATTTGTCTCAGATGGACAAGACTGCACCAGCCACTTGAAGAGCTGAGGGAACTGCAAGTACCAAGACCCTGAAACAGGAAAGCGTTTAGAAAATCCAAAGAATGTAAAGAAAGCATTCTATTTAGACATCGTGAATTGGAAGGAGGTGTTCTGAGATGAGGTCAGATAGTGAGTGAAGAACACATTTTTGCCAAGGACTCAGGCAGCTGCTTCAAGATTTATTCTTCCTTTGGAGTCGGCACAGAACCAGCCTATGAAACAAAGGCCAGTATTGACTCAGATACCAACACTTTTGTGGCCCCACAGATCTCTTTCATGTGTCTGAACGGTCCTTCAAGTCTTTACCTCCTGAGTCTTTATTACCTGAGTGGTTCACTTGGCTTTTTGACTTTCTGTCTTGCTCATTTTCTGTTTATCTTCCAGACCTATGGGCCCACTGCCTGGCTTCTGATCTGATACTTGCTCTGATCCTCACTATTGGTTTAGGCCTGGAGTCCACATAACCTGAGTGGTCTGAGTATTCAATCTTACAACAACTTTCTACTAATCCTTAATGGACTTTACAGTTTCCTTACCTGACTAGATACCAACACTGCTGCTATGTTACTACTTTTGTGAATATGTACAGTGGGGCCTCTGTATCTGTGGGTTCTGCATCCATGAATTAAATGAACCTCAGACAGAAAATACTTTGGGAAAAAACATTCCACCGAGTTCCAAAAAGTGAAACTTGAATTTGTCGCATGCAAAGTATTACACTGAATCCATACAAATAAACTGATGTGTGAGAATTGCGTTAGGTATTATAAGTAATCTAGAAATGATTTAAAGTACATGGGAGGATATGCATAGGTTATATGCAAATATGACACACCATTTTATATCAGGGACTTGGCATCTGCAGAATTTAGTACCTGAGAGGGTCTTGGGACCAATCCCCAATGGATACTGAGAGATGACTCTATTATGTTATCAGCTTTCAAAAACACTTCCAAATACTTTAGCACTCTTGATTGTGTCAACAATCTCCATGAAGTAGCTTTACAATTATTATTATTTCATTTTAAAGATAAGGAAATCTAAAGTCAAATGTAAGTGCCTGAGTACCCAGGAATCCTGCTTTCCAGTCTCCACGTTATTTGGGGGGTAAGGGAAGTCTAGTGCACTCTACGCATATGCAGAGACTAATTCCACAGATGGTCTGCTTATTATATGAATGCTGAAGACAAGGCACAAAGGAATTTAAGGTGAATAAAAAGGATTCTTTTTCTTTCTCCTTAACTGTTATCATACTTGTATATTTCAGTTCATTTTTCTTTTAATATTATGTTCTCAGACAACATTCACAGCCCCATACATACACTAGAACATAGTATAGAGATAGACTATTACAAATATATTACCAGTAAAAGAGGCAAAAAGAGAACAAGTGACTCATTTAATTGGTGAATTTGGGAGAAAAAACAGCATATTCAGCTAAACTGCTCTGAACTCTTTCTTTTGGCTACACCTAACCCCAAACACCATAGTTGGTAGATGTTGGATGGCATATATAGCTCTCATTCTAAAAGCTCAATGTCCTATGGTCTTTTTTTTTTTTTTTGAGATGAAGTGTGGCTCTGTTGCCCAAGCTGAAGTGCAGTGGTGTGATCTCGGCTCACTGCAACCTCCCCCTCCCGGGATCAAGCAATTCTATGCCTCAGCCTCCTGCGTAGCTGGGATTACAGGCACCCACCAGCATGCCTGGCTAATTTTTGTATTTTTAGTAGAGATGGGGTTTCACCATCTCGGCCAGGTCGGTCTTGAACACCTGATCTCGTGATCCAACTGCCTTGGCCTCCCAAAGTGCTAAGATAACAGGTGTGAGCCACTGCACCCGGCCTGGTCTCATTTTCAAGTATGTATCTTTCAGATAACCATTTTGTCAACATAGTACTATTAAAAAAATATCAGCATTTTCAGGTAAGTCTAAATAAGAGAGACAAGAGCGTGTCATCAAGAAACTAACAATTTCCTTACCGGTTCAATATTAATCAAAACACATAAATAACATTCTTAAAATGAATGGGAGAGTGAGAGAAGAGATTGAAAACCCTCAGGTGTCTTTAATCCTTCTAAAGTGGATCAGTTAGGTTCATCATAGCTTGTGTGTGGTAGCTTTGCGGTAGAATGATTTTCATACCATTCTTTAAAAATCCAAGGTTCTTATTAAGATGAAATTCTAGCTATTTCTATTAAAAATTTATGAACCTTTTCCAAGAAAACTGTTTTGACCTGTTGTTTCTGGCTAAATTTGTGGAAGTTCTTTTTTCCCACCCACTCCTGCACAGATCTTAGGAAAACATACTTTAATAGTTAGTGATCCAATGTCCTCAAACAAAAACAAAAACATCCAATTCTGCTTAAAGCACAAATTCACTTAAAGATGAATATTATAAAAAGCAAATGCAGTATGTTTTGAGGGATGTGTTGGACCTAGAGGACCATTTAGTGGATTGGAAGCAGTAATTCATGACTGAAAATAAATTTAGTAAAATATAATACAGTTAATCTACATAAACTCAAAAATTTCCAAACAGGAAAATAATTACTTATCTTTCTTAGCTTGTCTCCAGACAGACATATAATATCGTATAAACATCATGTGACTATGTATTCAACAGAGGATCTGGCCTGTCCTCCACCAACCCCACCTCTCACCTCTCCTAACATCTTTGGGACAGTAGGGGTACACCTCTGGAGGCTTGTGTACAAATACAGTACATCTGGACTGCTGCCAGCCAGGTGGTAAGCTTGCTGGGGAAAGGCTCTGGTGTTGATCAGTAAGCTTCTGCGTGGTTGAATTTTCTCTATGATGGGTGGGTGAGCTTAATTCAGGGGTCAAGTATTATAAATACCATTGTGACCTCACATCTAAGCTATAGCTTTTATTGGCAATAAAGCTGCCTCCATAATTTCCTTCTGGGAAATACTACAGTCTCTCTCTTAAGATATTTTCTTATATTCATCCAGATTTCTAAAGAATGATTTGACAATTCTACGATGTTATTGTCATTATTTTCTTTAAAAAACAAAAGATATTCAATATTTTTGCAAAAAGATATGGAAATACATTCGGTATCACAAAGATCATCTAGATGATAACTCTCAATCTTAGCTATAAGCACACAGATGACTCAAACAATAAAGGGAATCTCATATAAATATATCGCATTTGAAAATGTATTATACTTGATTAAAAATCCAAAGTTTTAAAGTTTATACCTTATAGTTTTCACTGAAACTTTAAATATTTTTTAAAAACCATGTTAATATATCCAAGAAAAAGTGTTCATACTTTTGTGCAAAATAAATTACATGTAGTTTCCTAGGCTGAAATCACATTATCATTTCATTAGCTTGTACTGGGGTGTGTGTGTGTGTGTGTGTGTGTGTGTTTGTAAAATAACATGCTACTGTGGCCATCGTTAAGACAGTGCCAACATAACTGGCTGAAAAGTGAAAAATTTAATCATGACAGTTTTACTTACATGTTTTCCTGATTAGACTAGTTGATTTGGCTTGGCAGTTTATATGCATTCATTATGTTGTTGTAAACAAAGGTATAGTATTATAATTATGTTCAAGTTAATAACTTTTCGTGTTTACAATAGTGAACTATTAAATATACAAAGTCAAAAATATTTAAAATTCAGACTAAAATCCACTAATTTCATCTCTGAAACAAATGTTACTGCCTTTTACATATTTTCACTATAGAGAATGGCATTTAAAGAGTATAGTCATATAATTTCAACAATATTTTTAAAAGATGGGAGGCTGGAGAGGAAGAAAATAAAAGAGATTCCTCTGCTGATAAAATGTTTTTACTTTTCCCAAAAGTATGCTAGTAAAACATGGGTATGTGTACACACACACACACACACACACACACACACACACACAGAACCTTGTCCCTCAACCAGACCTCCAAGATCCCCAATTTTATTACCTGTTTTTGAGCAGCACACTGAAGGTCATCTTATCCAGTCCCAGATAATTTGGCAGCAAGTTTGTCCAATTCCAGTTCCATTTTGTGATGGCTGACTGTTGATAAATGAGAAGACACTATTGTTAGTTATTAATCAGAGTTAATATGATCAGTAAATTAAAGCTCCAGCTGTGATAGACTAACTAAGAAGGAGGGGGGTCCAGAACAAGGACTTAGACAGATAACATCAATCATGACCACAGAAGAAGGTTTTTATTCCAATAAGACAGCAATTAATTTATAAATCCATTTGGGGATGTAGTCATTATTTATAAAAATATAAATCAATTTCTTGAGTCGTTATTCTTCCAAGTGTTAATGGCATTTGCCCAACAAGTTTCTCTGAGAAGGAGACTGCTTGAAAAGCAAAGCAAAATCATTGGCAACTTTTGCATACATCACATCAATTTTTTGTTTGATTTTCTTTTCAGCAACCAAAACTTTGATTAAAAAACAAACTTGGAAGTGCTAAGAATCAAATTATAAGATACAACTTAATTAGAGTGTGATATTAATGGTATCTTTTTAGTTAAGAAAATGCTTTAAAGGGAAGATTATGAGGATCTGTAAGTGTAAATTACATAAATGATTCTTTCTTCGCATTAAGAGAAATTTCACAAAGACTAAGGAGAAAAATTACTGTGAAGAATAATCTTATAATTCAGAACTCAATAAAATATGCCATTTATTTAAAGGAAGTAAGGAAAATTTAACAGCTACAGTAATTATTTATGGTTTGGAGCAATGTAATTCATAACATAAAAAAGGAGCCAATAAACTCAAACTTAAATAGTATATTTAAAGTATTATAAATGCTTATGCTCCTTAAAATGAAATAGTTTTGATAACAAGAGTCCAGACTGATGTTTAAAATCCAACAAGAGCTATCCCCTGTCACCTGCTGATTAATCGAGCACTACAATCCTGTCACAGAGCAGGAGAATTCTGCCCTGGGTTGTCAGCATTTGAAGGTCTTACTCCACTACAGTATTGATGAGTGTAGACTAGAGCTGTAACAGGCATGGTAAAAATATTATCTGCATGCTGAATTAGGCCATTGTTTTCATTCTTATTTTCATCAGAACTCTAGGTCAAGCAATCCTTCTCTTCTGCCCTGTTGGTTCAAATTGTCTGTCAAGAGGTTTCTGGGAAAAGCCACCAGAAGAATGAACAAAGCCAAAGCAACTTTAGATTTCAACTACTTTGGCAGAAAGATGATGTTTTCAGGGTATATACTAAAACATGTAGCTTAAACAATGGCACAATCTGACATTAAAAAATGTGCAGTGTTTATCACATTGACTTTATTCCAAATAGCCTGGCCTTAAAATCATTAACAAATTCATTTTAAATTTGGGAATGTGTCTATGGTTATAAAAAGAAAATTTACCCCATGCCACTTAAACCAGGAGCTCAGTGCTCTATTTATATATAATTAATTTTAACTATTTTCTAATTTGCCTGATACATTCATAAAGGTTGCAAGGTGTTTTGTGAGTGTGTGTATTGGGGCATGGGGGTGACAAGGGAGGAAAGGAATGTTAAAAAATAACTGCTTCTTCAGTCTTCTGTAGACACGGCCTAACAGATGTTTCCTCTGCCCATGGTACACTGACCTGGCCAAAAGTTAAGTTTTACAGACCAAACATATCTATCAGTTTGACAAATAAAAAGAAGGTAAAGAAACTTTTAAAAGTCAATTTGTACAGACCATGTACAAGGTCTTTTGCTTCCTACCAAAAAAGCTTATGAGTAAATACTCAAACACAAAGAAATTTTTTTCTTACTTAAAGAAACCACACATTTAAATTAAATTTACCATTTAATTTCCACATACCTGATCTAGCATGTGTTCACTAAATGCCTTATACACATGGAAAGGGTTAAAGGCAGAAGGCTGATCTTCCACACTCTTCAAGGTCGTCTTTAAAGGTCGGATGGGTAATGGCTTTTCCTCTGAACTATTCATAGAAAACAGCTGATCTTTTAAATATTCCTTCAAAGAAAAGAAATTACAAGTTGTGACGGTGAGAAGCAGACATTCTCTGTAAAAGTAAACTGATCAATATCCAAATTTATCCTTTCAGCACATTTGCTAGATTACAGTGTATTATTTGCCTCAGGGAAGAACACATTTTTAGAAGATACATAGCAAGTACCAGTCAGCATTGCAATAAACCCATCAAAAATAGGTTTACCTAATATATAGTATTGATTAGGAAACCATTTACCAAACTCTTATATAATGAATGTATGATTGATATATCAGGACCTTTTTAACAAGCATTGTCTTGTCACTGGTTCACATATTAACGTGTCTGGTTACCAAAACTTAACTCAGCTACATGATTAGTCACAGTACAAGATTGCTCATCCATTCATTAAGTGTAGTTGTTAACTACTCTAGGCTCATCAGAGCACTGAGTATTCTGATATTTTACTGCAAGCAGTCTCATTCAATGCAGAATTAATTATAATGCAAAATCCTAAACTTTATTTCCAACCCATAGACTGAAAAATATCAAGGTTCAATCGAAGCTCAAAATGTGTTATGATAAGCCCCCAACTGCCAGTGCAGGCCTGGGCAAAAAAGCCAATCTACAACATTATATTTCATTTTCCACCCATAAATAAATAAGGTGAACAATCCTAATGTATTTTATGGAACTTTTCCTGAAAGATGACAAATTAAAATGACTAAAAGTCTTCCATCAACTAATAAATGCTTACTATTAATAAATAAGTCATCTAATAGATTTAAAAAATATAAATGTTCTTGTGTGTCACAATGTAATTTTTTTCTTCAAGGTTAGGATTAGGATGAAGTTCATAATGTTAGCACCGAAAGGTCATCCAAAACACCTGTGCTACTCAAAGTCTGGGCACTGAATCAGAGTTAACCCTGACCTGGGAGCTTGTGAGAAAAGCAGAATCTTAGCCAGGTCCGGTGGCTCATGCCTGTAATCCCAACACTTTGGGAGGCCAAGATAGGTGGATCACAAGGTCAGCAGTTCCAGACCAGCCTGGCCAACATGGTGAAAACCTGTCTCTACTAAAAGTATAAAAATTAGCCAGGTGTTATGGCAAGCACTTATAATTCCAGCTACTTGGGAGGCTGAGGCAGGAGAATCTCTTGAACTTGGGAGGCAGAGGTTGTAGTGAGCTGAGATCATGCCACTGCACTCTAGCCTAAGTGACAGAGCAAGACTCCATCTCAAAAAAAAAAAAAAGAAGACGAAGAAAAGAAAATGAAAGTAGAATCTTGGACCCTATTGAATCAAAACCTGCCTGTTAACAAGAATTCCCACCTGGGCGCAGTGGCTCACACCTGTAATCCCAGCCCTTGGGAGACCAATGTGAGCAGATCATCTGAGGTTAGGAGTTCCAGACCAGGCTGGCCAATGTGGTGAAACCCTGTCTCTACTAAAAATACAAAAATTAGCCAGGTGTTGTGGCAGGAGCCTGTATTCCTAGCTACTTGGGAGGCTGAGGCAAGAGAATCACTTGAACCCGGGAGGCAGAGGTTGTAGTGAGCAGAGATCATGCCACTGCACTCCAGCCTGGGTGACAGAGAGACTCCGTCTCAAAAAAAAAAAAGAAAAGAATTCCCAGTAGATCTGTAGGCACAGGAAAGTTGAGAAACTCTAGCGTCAGACTTAATAGTTGGCGCTGAAAGATCAGGGGACAATCTTGAGATCACACAGAGGTGAGAGGTAGAGCTGTGGTGAGGAACCACTTTTGTCTGGTTTCAGTACACTGTGCTTTTTTCTGTGCCTCTATAACTTTATGAATGCCCATGTGTTAACTGTGAGGGGAAAATTTTAGATTATAAAACCCTAAAAATCGAAAGAAACCACCACTGAAGTTAATGATCATAGTTATTTCTTGAACTTGTTATAGAGCAGCAGTCCCCAATCTTTTTGGCACCAGAGACCAGTTTCCGGGAAGACAATTGTCCCATGGAAACGGATGGGGAGAGGTGGAATATGATTTTGGGATGAAACCATTCCACCTCAGATCATCAGGCATTAGATTCTCATAAGGAACACGCAACCTAAATCCCTCAAATGGTGCAGTTCACAATAGGGTTCATGCTCCTATTAGAAAATAATGCCACTGCTGATATGACAGTAGGCAGAACTCAGGTGGGAATGCCCACTGTCCTGCCACTCACCTCCTGCTGTATGGCCCAGCTCCTAACAGGCCACCAACTGGTAGAGGTCTGTGGCCCAGGGGTTGGGGACCCCTGTTGTAGAGCATATCTCTTTAGAAAGATTAATGATTTAGTGTCTGATAGAGGGTCATATGGACTCTTGCTAAATATTATTAATGATAAAGCCATCAGAAAATAATTTTATGCCTAACTTCAGATTATTGAACAGAAACAAAACTTTTCTCCATTATAATTTATACAAATACAATTTTTAAAAGGAATACTTTCTTCATTGACAAAAATACTTTGTTTTGATTAATAACAATCTGTCTTAACTGATTTCATCTTATGTAACTACATTTTGACTATTTCCACTATTCAAAAAAGAGCAACTGCTCTGTTGTAAATTGTGAAGAAAATGGAATTTTCTCCTTTGTTGATCTTTCTGGGTACTGCACTGACACTCATCACTAACCCTTCTTAAAAACCTCAGGTTCTTTAACTGTGACACTGCTTTAATCACATTCACCACTAACTGGGCCATATCTTTGGAAGATTTCCATTCTTTCTTGAACACCTTACCTGTACATTTACATCAAAGCTTATTCCTCTATTCATCATTTTTCCATTTCTCTTCACTGAAGAGTTTTGTTAGTCTGATGACCTCAACTACCACACTCACACAGACCAAATCTATATGCACGTTTGCTCTCATTTGTGCCCATGTGTATGGTTTATGCACCTGACAGTGATTACTTGATCATAACCTGAGAATGACCTTGTATGGCAGACACACTCGAATGTATTTTCAGAGTTCTAAGTTAAGGAATCTGAGAGGAGCCAACCTGAGATCCATTATTTATCTATGAGGAACCTGGCCCATCCCATGGTATTGGAGCCATACAGGGAATTGAGGCCCTCTGTTTGGGGTTAAATGAAGGTTTTCAGGAGGAGGTTCTTAGGTAGAGGGTGTTAAATAAAAATACTATATAAACTGCATGCCTCTTGCTAGTGGTTGTGGTTTTCCTGCCCGGCCCACTACCACAGGACTCCCTTCACTGTATATAAGCTCCCAATAAAACCCCATGTCTTGTTTGCCAGCACAAAGTCTCTTCAGTCTCTTGAACCTGGTGACATCCCCATTTAAGTCAACAGGGGATGTCACCAGGTTCAAGAGATGTGACACAACATTATTGTCAGGGCCTTAACTATAATGAGACATTTTTGCTTGAACATCTTATCTTTATCTCAAAGACAAAGCATTTTTAACCCCATTTTCCCTGATAACTTACTTGTCTCTATGAATGGCATACCCATTCTTCCCCTCAGCTAGGCCTGTACCCATAAATGCTTCACTAGTGATATTACAGTCTTCAGAAATATTTAGCAGCACATCTGAAGGTGCTGAAGACTCACAGCACTACTCATGAAATGTGCAAACATCACAATGCAATATCACTTACAGCATAGCAATACCTCACAGTAGAAAAGCAGTCATAAGTACTATACTAGTCACCTAGTCATGGTATGTTGTTTGGGCTTATTGCCTGTGTTTTTGTAATAGTTACAAGGCAAAGTTCTTTCTTTGCTTCTAGCCTCATGTAACATTATGCCTTTTACCTTGCAGTGCCATGCCTCATTCAGCCCAGTAAACCACCCAATACTTAGCTCTATACCCCATCTGATGGACATTACTATAACAGTAAATATATTCAGTTGTTACAAAAGAAATCATATCACTGAGCAAAATGTGGTGATACCCTAGTGTATATCTCATGGTATCCTCTTCAGAACCACTACCTCAGAGTTATATGAACTCTATGGGGCAAGTACAGCCTTTGTCTTTCCAGAGTATAACCAGATAACTGATGGCCAATAAATATCCAGTTCAATTTTGGATGATCTTGCTTATTGGTGATTATTGAGCTTTTTAATATGCATCTTTAAAAATAGGACTATCCTATTAGTTTGGCAATTCATACCAACTTTACCATCCTCAGAGCTAATTGTAACACTGCTTAACTAAGGATATGGGGGTAACACTGCAACATCTGTTCCTCAGTAGTCGCCACAATGACTTTGGCCAATCTGAATGGCCAGGTGGACATACCAATGAGAAACATCACTTTACAATAGAAGTCTTTCAGTTTGCCAACCTGAACTGAGTTTCCCAAATAGAAACCCTAAGCAAGCTATGAGGGATCACTGACAAGAGTGAATAGGTTGTGTTACTTTGTAACAATTACAAACTGAGCTCTGTTGCCATAAGGACAGAGTTATATCTCATAGCTACAAATTTTTTACATCCTTCTGAGGCCATGATGGAATATACTGTTATATCACCTGTTTATTGACTGTTTGATTAGCTCTGTGAAATCCAGGAGACAAGATTTACTTGAAGTAACTTTCAGATAGCTAATGGTGGATAAAACATTTATGTAATCAAGTTGTAAAATGCTGTTGTCAAATTTAATTTATTCCTTGAAAATGTATGGTTACAAAGGCCTATGTTATTGAGATAAAATGAAAACACTATGTATCCACATTATACAATTTTTACTATTCCAAAAATTATATTCATGTGTTTGCAAATATAAACACAATTAGATGCCACATTCTAATTCAGACACATAAGATCAAATCCAAAATCTGATTAAGTCAGAGAACTTTGTTTCAAGTAAATAGGTGAGATAACATGCTATTTACATTTTTCACTGAAACAGCCAAAAACATGCAAAGTCAGAGGCTTAACTGAGCAAAGAGATAGAAAGGCGTAACATTGGTTCAACCAGTGTCTGTATTAATGAATTTTCCTAGGCTAATCTGGTTGCTCCTGGATATAGTTCAATATTCTTCTTAAGCTTTTTCATTAAAGAAAAAACCTCCAACTTCACTAACACAAGCATGATGTCTACAGGAAAAGAGCTAAGTCTCTTTTCAGAAAACTCATTTTACTAATACCGGATTTTAACATCACCTTAACAGTCACAAACACACAATTCCCAACTACACCTCTAGTCTACAATTCAGAACTGAACTGAGTTTATGAGCCGTGTTATTGTTTAAACCATATAAATAAAATCTACATTGTTTCAGTGAAGCTTTTTCTGTACAAATGCAGAACAGCCGGGGCTGAATAGACTCTATTAATAATGCAATATTGAGTTTGGTATTGACTTTAAGAAGTATTATCACCTCCTTGACTAACCCTTAGCTGCCAGCAGACGCTGCCTCAGGCCAGTACACACCTAATTGCTCGGTAAAAAGGCCGTTTCCCTACCTCATTGAGCTGCATGATGTGATAAATTTGCCTCAGGTACTCGCTGCCACCTGGTTTGTGGCAGAGATCCAGGACCATCATGTTTATTTTCTGCTCAGTCAGTTCAAGAGCAATATCTCCTTCTTGTGAGGTCTCGCTTTTCTCCATTGTCATAAATGCACTAAATACAAAGAAAGCATATACATATCAGTAGTGAAGAATTGTAAAGATGGAGAGTAATTACGGAGATTGAGTGCAGAGAGTTGATGTAAATCTCAGATTCAAAGCATCCATAAAGACTTCGCTGAAATAGGTAAGCCTTCCCAAACTGCTGCCGCTCACATAAACAGCACCATAGAATTAAGCACCTGAAAGCATTTTTTAAAATTGAATCGTTTCTTCTAAAACATGTCTTTATTGCATTTGTACTCCTATCTATAAAACATTTTCCCATTACTGCAATTGTTGAAATTGCTATAATCATGAGATGAAAACAAAACATTTCTTTTTAAGAACATGTAAGAAATAATTTGTATTTTCTCTTTGTGGATATAAAGTATCTTTGGTGCCTGAAATAGCTTTGGTATTTTGTCTTTTGTAGATTCCTTTTTACACCTGTTGCAGAACACATTGAAGACTAATTAAAGTGTCAAAAGGGGGAGCCTATTACGCTAAATATAGGCTAGGTGCTTCTTGGAGGGTGCTTACCACTGGGGATTTTAAATTGGCCTTTGACACTTGTTGCCTTTTAAAAATATGTCCCCCACTCCTGTTTCTTTCTGTAACAGATACTTAGCAAAAATCACTATCCTGATTATTCTTCCAGAAAAAGAGTCTACAATCACCACACCAGGAATGTTCAAGATACAGTTCTAAAACAATTCTTTTAGAAGGATCCATACACCTATTGTTGATTTTGAATATTATTTACATGGTAATAATGGATGACAAAAAGAATTAAAACATTTCAAACTATATCAATGCAAAAAATTATGATATTCAATGTACACATATATTCCACACTAATTTTCTTGTTATAATTGCTATAACAAGAAATATTGCACTTTGCAACGTAAGTATTAAGAAAATTCATGGTTTTCCACTGTTTCCAAGACTAAATAAAATTTACTGTGGTGTAATCAGCTGTATACTGCAGTTCATTACTGAGATTTTGCCATGATTATAAAATTAGTTCTGCTAAGCGTCAGTGCCACTGACCTGAAGACTGTACCAAATGACACCCAGCTGCTGGGCATTAACTTTGATATTGCTTCCACATGTAGCTTCAAAACATCCTCAAAAAAGGGAGGAACTTTAAGATCATATAGCCTTGCTAAAAAATAAAGAAAATCCTACTTTGACTTAGAGATATTCAGTAGCTAGAGTAAATTGCTTGTTTTTTTTTAAGCCATTTTTACAATAAAATACGTTTGCAGATATCTTTTTGAAGCTGCATACAGATTGCAAAAAAATTTCTTGTCAGGTTTTGTTGAGGCTGACATTGAAAAAGTTGAGGCCCTCTGACAAAGAAGTATCTCAGTGTCGGCTCCTGAATTGTATCCTTTCCTGTCCATCACTGTGCAGGTGAAGCAAATGATTGGATTCAGTCAATGCTATGATTAATGAGTTCCTCTCTGTATTTGGGACTGCCTATCAATCATGTCATTAGGGAGAATGTGCCCTGAAAGAGGCAGACCTTAGCCAAGGAATAACTGCATTAATCTTAATCTCTATATGCACCCAGCCAGCCAAGTCAGGGTCACCATGATGAAAAACAATAATCTTCAACTCGACAAATTACTTTGCAAAGACAGACATTTCTTTACTTTTTGTGCTGTGTGTTCTCCAGAATCTAAGTTGACTGTTTACAGCTTGAGTGTTACTACAAAGTGAAGGTTATTTTAATGAATAGTAATGCTTTCAGGGAGTATGCAAGACAGGCAACACTTACAGCTGCCACTTTCACCACTGCAGTTATTTTTACCATTTCCATAAAATCAAAGTTAAATCTGGATGCACGTGAAAAGGAAATCTAGCTAAATGGTATCAGGTAGTTCCAGTTAATCTTATATGTAATTAAGACTTAATTGATCTTAACAAAAACATTTTTGTTTAAATGCTTACATACTCATAAATTTTTTAAAATTAGGGTAAAACCAAGGCAACCCTCTACCTAATACAGACATCATGTTTTGAAATACATTTTTCTTCACAGTGTAGATCTATGAGTAAAATGACCACCAATTAGTGAGAAATACTTAGAGGTGGAGGTGCACTTGTTCAGATAATCAATTTGAAATCAAAGTCAAGAAGAAACACTCTTATAGTGCCCAAACTCTGGAAGAGATTGTTATCCAAAGCGAGTTAAGTCAAATTTAACTTTTCTTCAAATAAATGCAATAAATAACTTTAAAACTGCGCTTTTTTATTGGTATCATTTGAGAAATTGAGAAGGATGTAGCATCGTGCTAATTATATAATTACTCAGAAACTTTGAGGGTTGTAATGTATTTTTGAAGTCAGCAATTCTTCATTTTGTATGCATGTTGTAAGAGAGGTAAATAGTCTTTTGGCTCATTGTTAATTAGCCAAATATTAGCTAGAAAACATCCACTATAGGGGATACCAGATGTGTTGGGCCTGTTAAAACTTAAATTAAAATCAGCTTTTAAGGAAAACATTTAGCTTACAGATTCTTGTATGTAGCCTTCGGTATATTACATTGATTTAAATGAATTGCCTCTAGACATTGATTTAAATGAATCTTATTTGATATAGGCGCTCCTAAATCAGCAGTATCCTAAATTTAACTTTGTCACTATAATCAGATATACTATTTTTACTCTAGTTTTTCCTCTCCCCTTTACAACCACTGCCGTGGTTAATGACATCTGGCCTTAATTTTTTAGTCATTGGATTAAAGCCTGTAAATTAGTATTGAATGCAAATATAAAGATTAAGAAGGTCACTGTCAATGTTATTAAGCATTTGACTGACTGCTACTGTTATTCTCACCCATGGGACACTCCAGAAGTACATTTCTAGAAGTCAGTACGATGAAACCAGGAAAATCATGATTACCTACTTTTTCCCAGTTTGATGAATATAAAGTCTTATAGATTAACATAGACAAGTAAACACTATTAGTTACTTTAATACTAACCAGTGAATGCAAAATATTTTAATAGAGTTTATACATAATAAATGCTTACTAGTTCCAAGCTTGATGCTAAGAACTCTATGAATGTTATTTAATTTTTCAACACAATTCTATCAGTATGGTACCATCGCTGAAACTGAGGCTTTGAGAGATTCAATAACTTGAAAAAGATGACCCTTTTATGAGGGATTTGTACTTGCCCATCTGAATCCAAAGCCTGACCTCTTTATCACTACCATGTTTTAGTAAGAGTAACCATATTTCAGGTGACTTTTAGTCATTTCAGGCA
This sequence comes from Callithrix jacchus, assembly GCF_049354715.1. Lineage (NCBI taxonomy): Eukaryota > Metazoa > Chordata > Mammalia > Primates > Cebidae > Callithrix > Callithrix jacchus. Next base: position 116,253,303 of record NC_133503.1, on the reverse strand, counting down.
GAAAGTTATATTAGTATCTGCTAGCAACATGAATACATTTTAAAAGAATGAGGGACAGTGTGTATGGGTGTTTTTAAAACGGGCTGACAGTGATGTATAGACCATGTGAGCTGGAATTCCTTTATCAATATCATGTATTTCTGTATCTGAAGACTAATTTTAAGACAGGAGGACTCTATGTACATATTTAAATTCATCAGGGACCCTTAAAAATCTTTGCAGTACCACAAATCACTTAGCTCTTAGTGACAAACCTATGAGAAGGCTGACATTTTCATACAGAAACAGCTGGGTGTGTTTATAGCTGGAGTGTGATATGCCCTAGTTGCCCTCTGGGATTCTTACATTACCAGATGAAAAATGTGTACCTTTTTGACAATCAGGTACACAGAAAGCAATAAAAAGCCTTTTATATCCATTAATTCCTTCTTAATTTAATCTCCATGCCCAATCCATTTACAAAATGTTCCAGGCTATCCACTAGATACCTGTTTGCACACTGAAAAGGAGTGAAACTAAATTCTCCTGGGTTTAACTACCACCCTTTTAATCAGAAACCTTAAGACGGTGACTAAACAAGTATAATGTTCCAGTGTGTCAATGGGGTTCACATTTTAAGAAGACAAGAAATGTGCAACCATCCAATTTTTAATGGGATTCTTATCTTTTTTTATATTCATCAAGGCTCCCATGAATTTAGCAAAATACTAATGCTGCCCATCTGACAATATATTGTTGTTTATTGGTGATTTTGTTATTGTGAAAGCATCTGATGAAATCTAGTGAAAGAAAAACATCGCTTTACCATTCAGTGCCCAGTTTCCTTGCTTTCAACAATTGGCATTCAATCCAGTTGGGCTTCTGCTGCTCAATGCTCTGTATGACCTTTTGGATCATTTGATTAGGGATACTTGTCTGGTCTCCCATGATGCTTTCCAAACACATACAAATTAAACCCAGTTTTTCTTTACTCCATCTGTCAAGGGAGGCACCTGTTAAAAGTTCCACAGTGTTTCCGTCCTCAAATATCCGACATATAATTACAATCAAGTTCCAGACAAGCAGGCCAGCTTTCTTCAATTCAACAAAGTTTTTTGACATTTTTCTCTCAGACAGAAAAAAGAAGTATTTAATTGGGGGAGACAAACATGCAATCACCGTAGGTAACTTGCTGATTACAATAGATACTGCCTGAGCAGCAAGCCTTGTGAAGCCTGGGGAAGAAAAGAAAAGGTATGATTAATATTAGCATTTGCGTTCAATCATTGCATGGTTTTGTATTGTATAGGGATGTCTAATTTTTGTGGAGAAAACTGGCAAAAAAGATCAAGTGCTTGACATATTCCAACAGAACTCTAACAGGGGTCTCTGGCAGTCCTATCTAAAATTCCCCCAAATCACAAATCTGGTTGTTTTTTTTCTCTCAAAAATGAAGATTAGAAAATTTAGAGTTTTAATTTATATTCTTATCTTTCAAGACTGCAGCTTTCAAGAACCCAGATGGCCTCCTAATTAACAAATGCAAAGGTCCCCAGCTGGGCAGTTTTGTAGTCTTTGATACTTCTGACTACCCCTTAAGCCCTTCTCCTCCTTCCTTGGAATCCCTGACAGAATCATTCCAGCTCTTCTCAGGAATGGTTTCTCTCCTTGCAGTTCTCAACCCAAATGTCACCTCCTCAGATAGCCTTGCCTCACCGTCTCGTCTCATCTCATCTCATCTCATCTCATCTCATCTCATCTCATCTCATCTCATCTCATCTCATCTCATCTCATCTCATCATCTCATCTCGGTTCATTTTCACCCTTCCCATCACAGCCCAAGACTGTATCTTTTGGGAATTCCCATTTCGTTGCCTTTATTATAGCACTCCCCATCATCTATAAATTATGTCCTTTTCCTCCATACCCTTTGTTACTCCCTTCTAAACTGTAAGCTCTGGGAGGCATGCCTGTATCCCTAGCACTCAGTACCTCTTATATAATAGTTGTTGATAAATATTTGTCGAATGAATGAGTCAGTAAATTGGTTCCTGCTTGCCTCGAACTCTCCTCTTTGCTTCTTTGTGTCTTATGCTATTTCTATTTTCTACTAACACCTCTTAGATGTAGGTTCTTGCTAAGAAGTCCTCAGCCTTTTGGTTGATGATTCTACATGTTCTCCCTTGTTTGGTGCTATGTATTTGTTCTTCTCTAGATCAGGGTTTCTCAACTTCAGCACTATTGCCATTCTGGGCTGGATTATTCTTTGTTGTGAGGAGATGTACTACCTCCTGTAGGGTGTTTAGCTGAATCTATGGCCTCCACCCACTAGATGTCAGTAGCATCCCCCTCAGTGGTGACAACCAAAATGTCTTCAGGCATTGCCAAATGTCCCCTGGGAGCAAAGCTGTGTCTGGTTGGAAACCACTCTTCTACATGATTCCAGGATCTGAAATCTTGGGCTTTCTCCAAAGTTGTAGTCCTATAATTCCAGCTTTCTGTTAAGCATTCCACATCTGTGTCCTCATCACTGTCAACTCAATATAACTAAAAGCAAATTCATTGTCTTCCAAACTAGCTTGGCCCTTCTCCCTCCCTCTCATTTTTCCTCCTCCCTCCCTTTCTTCCTTCCTGTTAAATGTTCCTGTTGATCTTTCATAGCTAATCAGTGATCAGATAGTTCTACCCCTTTATTGCTGACATCTTGTTCCTGGGGCCAGGTGAGGTTACAGACCTAGACCATGCCCTTCTTCACAAATGGTACCTGGACTATGGAAGTATTTTCCTAACTCATCTCCCTTCTCCAGGCTATGTCCAGCCCTTCCCGTGCACTATAAAACTGAATTCATCCCTATGAACTTTCTTATCCAATTTCTCTATGAAAATTTTAGCTACTTACCACTGTTATGAGATCAGTCTCCTAAGCCTTGCTGTCAAAATACTCCACAGTCTAGCCTCAGCCTGTTTCCATGACCCTTTTCTTTAAGACCTTTAACATGCTTTATCCTCTTTGCTTTTAAACTTCTGAGTATCTCATTACTCTCAATGGAATGCCCTCTGTCTTCATGGTTCACAAATAAATCTTCAACTCTTAGTTCAAAGTCCTCTCCCATCTTGTGAATGTATTTGAATATATTATCTATATGACCATTTTGGTAATTAGGCCCATAATAGGCTATGTTGTGTCATTTTTGTATTATCATCTATTATTATTCATGTTATATCTTCATGAGTTGTCCTTAAGGCTAGCCTATAAACTCCAGAGCATGGGAAACAAAGCTCTTTGCTCGTTGATTATCCCACAGAGCCAGAGAGTGTTTTAATCCACTACATACATAATTGAAATTGGACATTAAAACTGAATGAGAAGCCAAAAGAGAGTAGCTCTGAGTTCTTTGGTAAAACATTCTTTACTGTTTTTGCTGAACAAAACTAACAGAACAATGTGAACATTTTCTGAAGATATGTGTAACATTTAAAAAGTCACTCTGTTCCAAAAAAGTACGAAGCTCTTGGAAAATATGTCTAATCTAGTGACTCCTCTGCAATCCATGACAACTTAAGAATCATTTTAAAAATTAATTGAAGCAGTCTTTATAAGTTTGTAAAAACTAGGTCCAACACATATTTGAATAATCTCCTAAGGCTGTTGCATTAAATAAGATCATAAATGTGAAAGCACCTAGTTCAGCACTTGATTAAAAAATAGTTACTCAATAAATGTTTTCTTTTTATTCAAATGAATGTGTTTAGCTGAGTCTTAAAATATAGATAAAGCAAATCTTCTTTAGTGTTCTTAAGTGATTTGAAATGTCTCATTGTTCTTTATGTATTTGTGTTTCATAGTCCCTAGTCTGCTGTCAGGTCTTAACTTGAAAGATTGTATCTTATATGCCCTCTGACTTAAAGAAAACATTTGACAATCTAAGTATATATTAAGTACAGATTACCAATTTTCTTCTTCATACCTACACTCTACTGATATTTTATAAACTCTGAGGACTACAGGTACTCAAATCCCCAGCTATTTCATTAACGCTTAAGGCAAATTTGAATCAGAACCTTTAGACTAATAACAAATTAATAAATTCAGTCTACTAATCTCAAGAGCTCTGTGTCTATGATGATGTCAACAACATACCAGAGAAGGATCTTTTGACTGCTACACACTTGTCTTTGTCTTTATTTAAATAAGTCGATTTCTGTCTAAGCCATATATTATGTAATATATTGTAAGTGTCCTCCAATTTTAGAGCTGATAAAGTATGAAGAAAATGTATGTCTTAGGACGAATGCAATATATGTATATTGATGTATTTGTCATTTCTTCTTTTCTGTAAAATACTACTGTAATAATATATTTGTGGTTGATAAAACGTGCAAAAAGGAAATTTACAATAAATGAGGTAAAGAAAATAATGTCAAAATTAATTTTTACAATCTTATTTCATAATGGTAGAAAAGATCAGTAACAATTTGTTGAATGAGGATAATGTTATTTAATATGATTTATTACTTTTAAAATCTAGGCTTAACACTTCATCATACAAAGGTCAAGTTCTAAGTTCAGTTTGTTTCAAGATCAGGTTTTCATGGCTTCATAGGTGAAAAAGCTACTATACAAACACATATAGGTCAACGTGAAACAAGTATATCCTTAGCTGTGTCCACAAAATCATAGCATTTATTTTTCAGTGTTAACTACCAAATAGGTGAAGGCTGTTGTTGAAATTTGACTAATAAATATCCATCATTTATTATGTCAATTCATTGTTCTTGCAAACAAATGGAAAATATTTTATTTTTCTATTTTTAAGAAAAGTATTCAAGAGTCACTGAAACTCTCCATTGGCTATATTTTACATCATGTTAGAAAATCCTAATTTTAAATTCTTAAGTGAACAGATATGATATTTTTGTAGGTGACACCGGTTCTTATAAAACCAATAGGCCTGTTTTTTATACATTATACTAATGACTTCTTATAGCATTTTGTGTATTTCTGCCATCAATTTCCTTCTCAACATGCTGTTTCTGCATGTGACCAATGGCATGGACACATTTTCCTAAATGATACTTGCTACTTCTGTTACCTCTCTCTAGAACTCATTGTTTCTGTTAAAACAATTACTCGGAAAGTTTTCCCATAAAGGATTATTTTCATTAAAAAAGTAATTTACTGTTGAGAAAATATCTTCTCAGGTGTATCTTTCATTTAATTTTTATCAAAGAAACAAAACAACTAGTTCTTTGTGTATTTGTTCTTTGAAATATAATGAAACAAATATCTAAAAGCAGAGCTATATCAGAACCATCCTAACTTCCATCCAACTCTCTGGAAAATGTACACTGTAATCTTTATTGTAATATTTATTTCTTTAAATCTTCAGTGTTTTTTAATGTCACAGTATTTGCCAATAAATAAAGAAATGCATTTTAGTTTGTTACCATAGTGGTTTCCATGTTCTGTCATTTTTACTGTGTCAAGAAGGACAAATATTCCCTTAGGTAGTGACTATTTGTCTTTTAGTAATTTAGATTTTTTAAAAGACTTTAAACATTTATAATTAGTTAAGCAAATTTTGTAAGAACCATGATTATATATCACTAAATTAAAGCATGGTAGAAAAAAAATACAGAAGTTTATCTTCATGTTTTGGATACTTAGTGTAGAAAATTTTTGTTTATCAAGATGACTCCAAACTATCTAATATCTCAAGGCTGAATACTGGCTTAGGAGGGATTCACATCTAACAAAATGTATGGGAAGCCATATTTCAAAATTTCAAATAGTTTCCTCACAATTCTTTTTTTTTGGCCAAAT